>NC_047130.1:10530247-10812978 GCF_009829125.3 Periophthalmus magnuspinnatus
AACTGTACAGAAATATGGAATCTTTACTTTATGAAACCAAGCCTTATACTTGATATGTGCATGAGATTTCAATACAGTTGTGAAGAATATTATTTACAACAGGAGAGCCCCATTTTGGGTCAGAGGCCATGTTATAATGAATTTATATCAACTCATTTAAAATTCTTTACAGACATTTTGCTGTTTAAAGAGTGTTCAAGTTGACTGTGCATGTGCCTTCCTTGTCCCCATCTGAATCAAATCATACATCAACATTTATAAAATGTGGCATGGACTATTTCTCAAAAATACAAACATTTTAAGAACGAGATTTTAGTCTCTGGTTGGGGGTAAGAAAATGTAAGTCTAGAAGCCCTGACAGAAGACAGTGATGTTATGAAATGCAGCTGTAGGATCAGGTCAGTGGAAAGTGAACCTTCACCGTCTATGGCAGATTACTAATGTTAAAGATGCACCGTGTCACTTTTCTGGTGGGGGGTCTGCCACCTGTTTCTTTACCTGTCCAGCCAGAGCCACACACTTTGACAAAAGACAAGTGTGTTGGCGGCACGGTGGCTGAGTGGCAACACTCATGCCTCACAGCAAGAGGGTTTGGTTCGATCCCCGGGTCACCAGGCCTTTCTGTGTGGAGTTTTTCATGTTTCTCCCCATGCCTGGATGGGTTTCCTCCGGGTACTCCGGTTTCCCCCATCAACCAAAACATGAACGCCCTTCGAGACAACTGTTGTTGTGATTTTGGGCGTTACAAAAATAAATGAATTGAATTGAATTGAATTGAACTTTTTCCTGTCTCTCCAATTCCAGAGGGTGTGATTGACAGGTGGATTGACCAATCAGAGACGCATGCTCTGTTTGTGTCAAAACAAACATTGTGGCTTACAAGTAAAAACAGAAAATACCACAGGGGACTGAGGTCGTTTTCACACTGCCACTAGGTAGGTTTTTTTTTTCTTTTCCTTATTTTATTTTGAAGAACACCCAGTGACATAGAAACACATACAATATTTACAGCTTACTATTTATAGAGAAAGTTGTGTTGATGTGTAAAAGTGTTGGGGGGGGTGTAAATATGTGTGTGGGGGTGTGTGTGTGAGTGTATGAGTGTGTGTGTGGAGATAAAGTAATACTAATAATAATAATAAAAGTAAAGATAACGATAACAGGTTTTATTATTGCTGTCATACTCAGTGTTCAATGGTTGGTCAATATTGCTCTATGTTAGTTTTGTGGTCCTAATGGTGGTATTGGTTATTTAGATTTAAATGTAAAATGTGTGTGCGTGTGTGTCCTGTACAATGCATTAAAAGAGGCAAGGTTTTGGTGAGCCCGCACTCAAGGGGCAGTACCCCCTAGCAACGCGCCCATTCCTTGCTAACCCTAATCTTTTTATGTATTTGTTGTCAATTATTATTATTATTGATTAATAATTAATTTATTATTATTAATAATTGTTACTATTGTGCATTTATATATATATTTAAATTATTATTTAATAATTCATGTTCTTTATTTTAATATTTAATGTGTGTTTATATTCATCCATTTATTTATCTCCATCAGAACCACAAATTAATTCAATAAATAAATTAGTTAATGAATAAGGCAATAATAATAATGACAATAATAGTAGTGACAGCAACAATAGAAACGTGTACATACAATGAAAACAATAACACAACAATAATAGTGGTATACAGCAATAGTGGTGGTATGATTGCAATTATTGTAATAAAGTTTACATAATGTCGTGTGTGTGTGTGTGTGTCTTTGTAGGAATGGGGGTGTGTTATAATAGTCTATTGGTGGAGTTTATGTTGTTGATATTGATGACTGATTGAAAACAATGTTAAAGAGGTTTATGAATGGTGTCCAGGTTTCTATGAAAGACGATATGTCATCCTCAAAGTATGCTGTCATTTGAGAGGTTGAAATGTGATGGATGAGAGAGTTAGACCAGTGTTTGATGTTTATTGACTGTTTTGATTTCCAGTTTTGTAGAATTATTTTCAATATATTATTATATATAATAGAATTATTTTCAATATAATTATAATAATATCAATATTATTATAATTATTTTTCATTTTTGCCACTAGTTAGGTTGACGTAAACAAGCATCGCTCCCAAAGCGTAAGCCTGGGTCTGTCTGTGCGTTGCTCCAAAAGCTTTTTGTTGTAACATGACAGGGGCGACCAAAGAGACAGAACTCGGGGAAAAGTTTAACAATGTTTATTAACAGTTAAAAATGTGCAAATGAAGGTAGATCGATCAGTGAGTTGAGAGTGGGGGTTTGTCATGGTGCGGGAGTAGAGCGTGAGCAGTAAAGGTGAACTGGGTCAGAAGAGGTGAGATTCGTACTGGTTGTGGAGAGCGGGGTCGGAGACGGGGATCTGACGAAGACCAAAAAATATCCAACTTAGAATGAGTCACAAAGACCAAAAACAAACTGAGTCAAGCAGAGTTGTACCACAATGGATACACAGACAAAGTGGCACTGAGTGTCAGGACCTGGCTCCCTTTGTCCTCCCCAGGTGCAGCTTGATTGCTGATTAGGTGCAGGTGTGCACGGGAGGGGCCCGAATCTCAGCCCAGCTCCAGCCTCAGATATAGAAGGGGAAAAACAGTGCAAAAGGGGAGGACAGCCTGGGATCATGACACTTTGGCTGTGTCCGAATTTGCAAAATGCGCCGTTCAAAGGTACCCTTTGAAGTACTCGTACATACATATGTTACATATGTTATTTTTAATTATTTATCATTTAATAGAAGAAAGTCAAGATGTCGTCGTCGCAGCCATTTATTTCTGTTTAGATTGAATATCAATAGGCAAATATGATGTTCGAGGTGATTTTTTTTCCAATTGTAGCTACTTCATAACTTTAACAAAATATACCTTGTTAAAACGTAAGAGACAGAGGTAACAATATAATTTTTTACATTCATAGTCTATAAACCAGAGAACCCTGATTAGTTGTACATAGTGGAATATTGCAGTTTAACGATTCTGTATTTGGGCAGGTTTAATTTGATCTGTGGCTAAACCACTTTAATACCAGTAGGGGGCGCTGTTTACCTTCTATGCCGTGCCATTTCATTTTATTATCGGAAGGTATTTTCTAGCCGTGCAGCACTACATCAAACTGGTATCTTGATTTGATTCGTCTGGTCTGCTGCAGGAGGAGCCCTCGTCACCACCAGCTCTGTGAGAACAAACACAAGAAGAGAGGGAGCAGAAAACAAAATATCTGAGTCCTAACATTTTATTTATGCTTTTTTGTTTGTTTGCTTAACACTAAAGCACAGGAACCACACTATTTACATGCTATTTACAACAGAAATAACAGAATGATAACTAATACATAGACCACTAAAACAAACAACAAAGTTAAATCTGTCAACTGGACAAATCTTGTAGGAGTGAAGACGTTTCGCTGCTCATCCAAGCCGCTTTTTCAGTTCTGGTCAGATTGCTGGTGGCCACTGCCTTTAAATCTATCTGAGGGGAGGGGCTAACTACACTGAAACTGTAAACAGCTATTGCCTCCAGTTTCAGCTGAGACTAGAACAATGAGAACAATAGCAGGGTCGTTAAGGGCTGAATAGGTTATATGTATATATGTATTTTAGGGACATTTTCAGAAGGGTAATGTGATGGTGTGGTGACCTGTTTGGAGGCATTAAGCAGTGCTTTAAAAATAATGTACGTAACGTACGCACAAAGACAGTGGTGATAGTACAGTCTGTGATGTAGGCCTGTCTCAAGATGGCGGCTACACTGAAGAATACACATTTTCGGCCGGGTACTTCGAAGGGTATGCATTTGGCGAATTGGGACACGGCCTTCGGTTAAGTTCGATCTCCATGGAAACGCTGGGCACATTTTCGTCTGCATTTGTCGGGTGCGTTGAAATGGGACAGCACTTGTCACGCCAGTCTACGTAATGCCTTTTGACACACACTTGGAAAAGTGCATTTAAGGGCATTTTGGTGTATTTAAGGGCATTTTGGTGTATTGGGACACAGCCTTTTTCAGAAGAGATTTTTTCCACATTTAAGAGACACTTGATACAAATTAGTGGCTGTGATTGGACCATCCCAAGTTAGGGCGGGGTTTTTTCATGATTCCAGGGCATTTAAATTTGCATTTAATTTATCATTACAAATCACTTCTAGATGTTACCACAGAGGGTGCAATCTAATCCATACTCTTTTTACTTTATTTTTTATTTAAATAAACATATAATTCTCACACTGGGACACGCATACGAGGGGCAGCTTGCAGATGGATTTCCTCAACAGATATCAGGCAGACGAGAATCATTAGATAACCAGTGGACCTGGTAAAAGCTCTTTAGTAGAGCTCTATGACTAAGTAACCCAAACGAATCTGCTTCACCACCAAAGATGTACAAACAGGATCATCGTGTACAGTAGCGGCCACAGTGATTAGCTTTGTCAAGCCTAATGGATCACACAACAGCCATTTTGAATTGTTAGAGGTGACTGAAATAAAATAAAACAGGTTCATCTAGCTTAAGTTTGTAAGTACAACAGTTGACAACACCAACCAACATCAAACATCACCAACAACTCCAACTGGGAACATTATAATTACAACATCACAACTGCAGACAGTAACTGTGCTGTGGTGTGACAGAAGAGCATAGGTTGTATGCAATTTAGGGCCACAGTAACATCTATGTACAACTGTCAGCCCCAACAACAGATGTCAGCCAACCATTATCCAATCAGAACATACATCCCCCAACTGCTTCCCCCATCCGCCCAATCACAAGTGCATTCGAAATGATTATTTTCCTCCAGTTGTCCTCCGCATGCGAGAGGGGGTGACTTGTGCACCTCAGGAGTACCTAGCTGAAAAATTAGCCTAGCGTGTTTTAAGTTAATAGGTGGAAACCAACACTTAGTATTAGTAAAATATAGACTGTAAGTTAAGACACACACACAATCATGTCCAACAGATCTGTTCACCTCTGCTGTTGCAGCTTATAACCTGGCCAGTAAGATGGATTCTTGTGATATTTGTGAGTTCATGAACTCATGAAAATCCATCTTGGCATGCTCCTGGTGGTGTGTTAGGGCCTGGCTGCCCTGGACCCATCACGGGGCAGCATTATGGTTTGGGTGGAAGTCAAAGTTAAAGTGTCCAAACGAACCAAACAGATGTACTTCAGACCAGGCAGACCAGGTGCACACCAAACGCACTGAGGTGCATTTGAGTTTCGGCTTGTTCTGCTGTTGTGACATCCCATTAGAGCTGGATCAGTTTCAGTGAGAGCCATTTCAGATTGATAATGTTCAGAGTGCTACACATATCAGCCTAGTGTGAGCCACGTTAAACCTTCCACAAGCTTCAAATCTAAAAATGTGTGACTATGTTTATGTGATTTCTGGTCTGATAAATTGTTACTATTGCGTGCTGGGTCCAAAGACTAAAACAGCAGAAAAAGATATGTGCACACACAAGGATTTGATCACTGCACGAGAGACATGTCTAAATATTAGTGTTTTAATCCCACATTGGCAAACATTTATACAGATGTAATAATAATAAACCAGTAGTACTAATGTAGTAGTATTATCATAGTAGTAGCGGTGCCATCTGTACAATGTTTTTAAACCCAATGCTGTCCTTAAACCAAAACAAAATTGATCCTTTATAATAGTTAGATAAAATACAAAGATACCCAAATACCCCAAATCTCAAAATACCAAAAAATACCCTAAATACCCAGCCACACAAAAGTAACATGAGCAAACAATTTAACATGTTTGAGTTTTTAATTTACACAGGACATTTCATTTTCTTTATTACTATCCCATCCAAGTCAAATTCCATAAAGACTTGATCAACGATGTGTTAGGGAGAGAAAATACAAAGCCATCAGGCAACAAGTCGTGGCATCTTCTGGATCATTTCAGAACGTTGAGTGTTGCAGAAATATAACCGAAATCTCATAAACTATGACACCATTTCGTTAAATTGAAAAATAAGGAATATGTAACTCACATTCTGAATATGCGTTTTATGTAAAAAGTTGTAGTATGTTCAGTTGAAAAGTTGAAGTAATAGCAAAAACCACAGAAGTCTTGCCCAAAGATACAATGACATCTTGCACCATAGGGAACTGTGACCTTTCGACTAACTTCTCTAATGCCAGGGGCACGATTCAAACCACCAATGTTCAGATTAGTGGAGAAATACTCGCCCAAACAAAAAGCTATTTGATATTATCAAGATAATAGCTTTTGTGACTTGTAGACTTACTGTGAGAAGAACCAACTTTTACTCAAACAAGAATATGTTTATACTGTCAAATATGTTGCTCAAGTATGGAGTCTGAAAACTACTCTGAGAGGTACAATTTTATTAAACAGTTATTCAAGTTATAACTGAGTAAATGACCCCACATCATTATGTAGAGATATTTAAAAAATTTGATTAAGTTTAGCTAAGTTAAAGCAGAACTCACATGGCCTTTGTGAGAGTTTGGCTTTGACTGGAACAAGAGTTTTGGGGCACCACTCAAGAAAAGTTGCAAAACATTACCAATCCAATATAATCAATTATCAAAATGAATGGTTTGCAAGGTTTGCAAATTCTTGTACCACATCACTGGCCCATGTCTGGAAATATCATCACTATTCACCAAGGTAAATTGTGTTTGGTGAATATTTATTATTTAAGTTAAACAGAATATGAAATATTAAAATCAGTGTGGTTTAAAGATGGCTTCTCAAGATTAAAGATGAGACAAACTTCTCATGTAAGGTTATGTGTTGAGTCTGGATAGTTGAAAGCACCCACTTTAAGTTGAGAGGGGCTATGTCATGAGTGATGACTTGGCTGAAGTTGAGTTTTGGGGTTTTGGAGGATGAGGAGAGGTCTTTGACTTTCTACACACACGTGCGTTATGAAAAAATAACCCAGTTTTACACAAATAAAAATATTTGCATGATATTTACAGATCAGTATGCAAACAATATTTACAACATGAACAGTTCACATCGTTCCTCTTCTGTCTTTGGAGAAAGTCACTCACTGAGATGGTTTAATCAAACAGCAGTGTCTTTTATTTGTCTTGATAATGACTAGTTTATCTGAATTTACTTCAAGTCAAGGTAAGGCAAGTTTATTTGTACAGTACAATTTGTAGTAATTCAAAGTGCTTTACAGAATAAGGAAGACATTAAAATCACAGCACAACAAATCAAAACAAATAATCATCATAAAACATCAACTTCAGTCAGGTGTTCTGTCCTTGTAGAAACTTTGTGGATCTTTTAAGAAAAGTCTTACAATAAATCTTACAGTGGAACTCAGGTCTGGCGTGACGGGGGCTGGGAGGCATCAGGGCGCGCCTTCCTGTAAACATTTCCTATTTAGGTCTGTTACCATGGTAACAGTAAAGAAGTGCTTCTCACACTTTCATAGGTCAATCTATAATTCTACAATTATAATGTCCCTCTCTTTTGTCCTGTCTCAGTGGTGAGAGGCAATGAGCTCCAGGCCATCAAGACAGAGCTGACCCAGATCAAGGCCAACATCGAGGCTCTGCTGGGGAGACTTGAGACGCTGGAGGAGCACAGCACAGAACCCGGTAAGAACTGTTGATCTCTCTCTGACATCTAGTTCACATTCCTTGTATGAAGATAGGATCCAGTCCTACCGAAACTAATCTGAAACTCGCTGTGCTCAATGTTAGATGTTTATGTAACAAATACTTTTAATTAATGATTTTATTTCTTCTTTTAATCTTGATTTTATGTTTTTAACTGAAACATGGCTAGACAAAAACCCAGGTAATGCAATTCTAGCGGAATCAACTCCACCCAACTTCAAATTTGAATCTGAAACACGAGCAAACAAAAAAGGTGGAGGTGTGTGTGCATTTTTTAGAGATAATTTAGTTACTCACAGATTATCATTTGAGGTGTTTTCATCTTTTGAGTGTGTTTCATTTAAAATGGAGCTAAAACAATCCCCCTCCATACTCTTCTTAGTCATATACAAACCCCCCCAGCACTGTCTGAGTTTTATTGATGATTTTACTGAGATGCTTTCAGTCGTATGCATGGACTTTGATGGTGTAGTCGTTACAGGTGATTTTAATGTACATGTGGATAATGTGTTTGACAGAAACGCTAAAGAGCTCAGTTCTGTCGTTGAAACCTTTGGTCTGACTCAGCATGTCAGCGAGCCCACCCACAACAGAGGGCACACTCTGGACCTGCTCATTACAAATAGAGTAAATATTTCAAAAGTCAATGTGGTGGATGTTGCTCTGTCTGATCATTTCTGTGTCTTGTTTGACTTGTCTGTTGTTCCCAAACCAGCGGCTGGTCCTGCAGTTGTTCAAAGGAGACACATAAATGATAAAACAGGTGCACTGTTCATGGAAATGATACACTTTGAAAATGCCTCATGTTCTGATGTTGATGATTTGTTGAACTCTGTGACTTCGAGTGTTTTAAATGTTCTGGACACCATTGCCCTGATGAAGGTTAAAATGGTTAAAGATAAGCAGAAAGCGCCATGGAGGAATGATGACTCGGTCAGGGCACAGAAAAGAGAGTGCCGGAGGTCCGAGCGGGAATGGCGCAAGTCAAAGCTTCAGGTTCATTATGAGATTTACAGAGAAAAGATGCACATGTACAACCACAGTTTATGTAGAACAAGGCAAAGGTATTTTTCTGACATTATTGGAAGTTGTAGTAACAACTCTCGTGTCCTGTTTGCAACAGTAAACAGATTAACAAACCCTCCAGCTCCGCTGCTGCTGTTAGAACTAATTTCCACATCTAAGTGCAATGAGTTTGCAGTGTTCTTTAATGACAAGGTTCAGAGCATTAAAAATGCCATAAATTCCACAACGCAAATAACACCTCAGCAGCCACCTAGACACTTAGGGCTGACTCACTTTGCACCTGTAACTGACAAAACTGTCCAAGAGATTGTCACCAGTCTGAGTTCATCTACATGCTGCCTCGATGTGTTACCCACTAAATTTCTAAAGTCTGTGCTCAACAATTTGCTGTCACCACTCACTCGCATAGTTAACATGTCACTTCAATCTGGCACATTCCCAAGAGCTTTGAAAACTACGGTTATCAAGCCTCTCCTAAAGAAGAGCAGTCTTGATGCCACAATGTTGAACAATTACCGACCAATCTCTAATCTGCCGTTTCTAGGCAAAGTTGTTTACCAACATCTTATTAATTTTCTCCAAATGAACAACTCCTTTCATGTCTTCCAGTTAGGTTTTACACCCCACCACAGCACTGAGACTGCTCTTATCAAGGTGACAAATGACATCCGCCTTAACACTGATGCAGGCAAAGTCTCAGTCTTGATCCTGTTAGATCTGAGTGCTGCCTTTGACACTGTGGATCATGGGATCCTCTTACAGAGACTAGAGGACTGGGTGGGCATCTCTGGTACGGCACTAAGGTGGTTCAAGTCCTATCTAGAAAACAGGGAGTACTTTGTTGAAATTGGAAAGTGTGTCTCGGATAAGGTGTTCCTGACCTGTGGGGTGCCCCAGGGGTCAATCCTGGGACCCCTGTTGTTCAATCTCTACATGCTGCCGTTTGTCAGTTAATACGCAGCAACAATGTGGCTTACCACAACTATGCAGATGACACTCAGATCTATGTCTCACTGGCAGCAGGTGAATATGGACCAGTGGATTAACTCTGCCACTGCATCTAACAGACCAGTGTGTGGATGCAAAACAACTTTCTCCAGCTAAACTCAGACAAGACTGAAGTCATCATCTTTGGCCCACAGAAACATAGAGAAAGTGTTAGCAGTCATCTCCAGTCTCTTTCTCTAAAACCTTCAAATCAGGCTAGAAATCTAGGTGTAATAATGGACTCAGACTTGAACTTTAACAGCCACATCAAATCAGTAACATCTGCAGCTTTTTACCACCTAAAAACATTGCAAAAATCAAAGGTATAATGTCAAAGCCTGACTTAGAGAGACTTGTCCATGCATTTGTCTCCAGTAGGTTAGACAACTGTAACAGCCTGCTCACTGGCCTCTCCAAACGAGCCTTAACACAGCTGCAGTACATCCAGAACGCTGCTGCTCGGGCCCTGACTAGAACCAGGAAGTACAAGCACATCACTCCTGTACTTAGGTCTCTGCACTGGCTTCCTGTAGCTCAAAGAATAGACTTTAAAGCAGCTCTGCTTGTGTATAAGTCTCTCCATGGCCTAGGTCCAAAGTACATCTCTGACATGTTAGTGCCATATGAATCATCTCACACTCTGAGGACTTCAGGGACCGGCCTCCTGTTGGTGCCCAGAGTCAGGACTAAACATGGGGAATCGGCGTTTCAGTTTTATGCAGCTAAAACCTGGAACAGTCTTCCTGAAGATGTGAGACAGGCCTCTACTTTGACAATGTTTAAATCCAGGCTCAAAACGGTTCTGTTCAGCTGTGCATACGACTGAAAGGGTTTTATTCTGCACTCTTCTGTTTTAATCTTAATTTTATGATGATTATTTATGTTTTTATTTGTGTGATTTTAATGTCCTTCTTATTCTGTAAAGCACTTTGAATTACTTTGTGTACGAATTGTGCTATACAAATAAACTTGCCTTGCCTTGCCTCTCTGATTACTACTTAAACTCCAGCACCTGCAGCCAGTCATGAATCAGTGCCTCAGCTATTTCAATACACACTGTCCATACAGTGATACAGAGAAAAACTTGTATGTGTCCTCTATCTGCAGGTTAAGGTTTAGTTGTGATTGTAGTTTGAAAAGTTTTTCTCATTCTGGGTATTCATCTTATTGTTGCCGTAAGCATCATTTAGGTTATATTATTTTGCATGGGGGGGCTGGTGATCTGGACAGCAAATAAATTCTATACAGATTACATAGCCATTTTAAAGCCTCCAGAGAATCGGTGAGTGTTGACTTGTTGGTCACATGAACATAGAACATTTTACACAACTCGACATACTTTATATCAGATTTTAGTGGCAAGACTTTTCCCAAATTCTTCATTGAAATGAATGGGATTCCCACTTAATTCGAAGGGCTACCACAAAGAGAGTGCAGTTTAACAGCATTTAGAGGCAAAAGTGGGTGGGGCAGAGTAAGGTCAATATGGACAGGCCTCATGTGAAAGCTCATAACCTCCAGAATTTACTCACTGCGCTGCAGAGGCTGAACTAGCACTGTTTCATGATTGGCTGCAGGTGCTAGGGTTAAGGTAATGACCAGATCAGAGAGAGTCCTTTTAGGTTTAAATTGACTGGATTAATAGCATTGAAACTGCCAACACAAATGAGAAATTCATGTGAGGCTCATTCTGCTCATCAACATTGCCCATCATGTCCAATGTTTTTTTTGTTTGTTTTTTGTAATTAAGAATAGATCAACATTACAATTACCAGTAAAAGTTAAATGTTTACCTCTTATCTGGGAACAGAGTTAGGCCAATCTTATATAAATCTATTCCTAGAAGAAAATAAAATGTTTAAAAAAAAAATCTAGTTCTTAAACTCAGGAGAAAAAATATGCGTATATTTTTTTCACTAACAGTTTGTTCCCACTAACATGGGAACAAATGTTTAAAATGAAGATCCTGGAAGTCAGCTCTTGTTCATAAAGTCTTTTACGCACACATAGATGGAAATTTCCTAGGTAAAGGACCACCACTTGCTTATCTCCATGGCGATGTTAAACAGCATGGCATTTTAACTTACCTATTAACTATTTATATCTTGAAAAATATGCACAGTGTGTAGGCATGCCTCTCCATAGATCAGATCTATAACTTGGCTGGGTTATAGGTCTGTTGGCAGAACCTACTTGTCTCCAGAAGACAGGAGAGACAGAAAAGCTTACTGTCATACTGTGGACATTCCAGGCAAAACAATATCATTTCCATGGAGAAAAGCAACTAGCACAACCTGACCAGAAAAGTTGCACAGTACACCTTTAAGTTGGTATACAAACAAAATATCCCAAAACAAAGCCAAACTAATGTCTAATATATCTACATCCTTCTGTTTCTTTTAATAGATTCAAGGAAAGGGGGTGGAGCTGAGTCAGAGGAAGGGGCGTGGCCTGAGGAAGAAGGGGAGGAGTTAGGGTCAGATGCCGAAGATGAAGCCATGAGCCTACAGAGTGAAGATGAAGAAGAACACAGACCAGAAGAAGAGACGGATCAGGCAGACAACAGCACATATCCACACCACTGCGAACACCACATGGTAAAAAATGTCACAATATTCTTACATTATACTCCTGATTTTTTCATTTATTTTTATTTTTTGCATGCACACATATGCGATTTCTGTAAAGTGGACTTAAAGGAGCTGGATGTAGCCTGCACTCTTTAAAAAGATACTACAATCACAACTGAACCTGTGTTGCCAGAGCCTTAACCTGCATGTAGAGGACACATTCAAGATTTTTTCATTCTCAGTAAATGGACAGGCCTCGTGTAAAACCCCAGAACCTCCAGAATTCCCTCACTGAGCTGCAGAGGCTGAAATGTCTTGAGAAACAAAACACCAACTTTGTCATCATGCCTAATGTTTCAATGCTGAAATCCAATCCAGTTTAACACTGGATGTAAACTGACTGCACGTGTGGTGTGAGTTGGGACTCGTAAGAAGCATTTTCTTTAATATCATTGGGCCTCATTCATGAAGTGTTCTTACGAACACATTTGTACTTAAGGCCTTCTTATGAACAACGTTTTCTTAACTGAAAATATTCTTCTGGGGAAAAAAAAAACAGTTAGTGGAACTCGTGAAAACAAATATTCAGATCTTTTAAAATATTGTCTGTGTCCATCAACTGGACAAAAAGTTCTAAGAGTGAAGATGTTTCACTGCTCATTCAAGCCGCTTCTTCAATTCTGGTCAGATTACAGGTATAAGGCACCGACCACCAATAATCTGACCAGAACTGAAGAAGCAGTTTGGATGAGCAGCGAAAGTCTTCACTCTTACAACTTTTTGTGCTGTTGACAGATTTAGCTTTTAGCTGTTACTTTTAGAATATTATTACTCCGATAATGCAACACAAAATTCGAATTCCTCTGTGATTGTAAGTTTTATATTTTCTTTAAATAATTTCCTATAAAAATATTACTATGTGATCCAATAACATTTATGTGGAGTTTTGTATGTGCATGAGCTTTTGTATGAGCAGTTCTATTTGGCCTAACAGACTTTACAGGCTGTCACTGCAGCCTGTAAAGTCTGTTAGGCCAGCCCCAGCCCCAGTGTTCTTCATATGGACCACTGTTACTCCCGCCCCCTTACTCGCAGAAAGAACAATACAAACGAGGAATGCCGTAGCTTATTTCAATAACTTGGTGACTTAAATCAACCCTCACTGTATGTGTGTTCATGTGTGTTTAGACAATTTAATTGCTATTGAAGCGGTAAAACAGCAGAAATCCATAAACACGTTCCACCTGAATTTCTCGTTCATTTTCTCCCTTGCACTTTCACATGTCATAATGCCGAGTCCATACTGACCATATGTGGAAGTTTAGAGGACGGTTTTAATAAATAGGTATTAAAGTGATGTAAAATGTGATGTGAAATGTAAATGAGCTAGTTTAAGAAGAAATTTGACATGTTGTGAATCTGAATCTCTCAACATCTTTGTAAAGTGAAAGTTTAAGAAAACATTTAACATTTTCAAAAAAACATTCATGAATGAGGCCAAGTGCACCCTGCCACACCTCAGCTGAAAGTATCTGCAAAATTATTTATTTTTCCCAAACAGCGGTCTGGGGTGGTTTTCAGGACATTAGATGTGTGTTATTGCACCAAAACGTAATCAAATCCGCAACTAACCCACTGTTAGTGTGTGCTGACCCCGACCTGCACTTAGTATAAACTTGGCGTAAAAGGACTCTCTCTGATCTGGATTTACTCTGAAACCCCAGCACCTGCAGCCAATCATGAATCAGTGCTAGTGCAGCCTTCTAGTACCCCCTTTTTTTTCCTTTCTTTTTTTTTTTTTTTTGAAACAGTAAGAGCACCGGTTACATACAATACTTTTGTTTCTTTTATTTATGATTATTTTTACAGGTCATGAAAATGCATCTCCATAAACATTGTATACTGTTAACCCATTAGAATTCCACAAGAAACAATTTACCTTTTTAGCTGATACTTTTATTTGTTATATCTTTTATGACCACATTCATTCGATCGAAACTACATCCAGTTCATTTTCTTCCATACTCATTAGTCCATCATTTTTATTGACCTCTTAAAAATCCAATCCATTTTGAACCATTCTCATTTTGATGTATGTTATTTGAAGTAGAGACCTAAACCCTAAATCTGGTCTCCTAACTCCCTATATCTTTATAACACACACATGGTTTGCATTGGGTGTATTGATGTGAAAGAGCAGAGATTTTATTGTATCATAAGTGAGTTTGGATGGAGAGTAAAGACTGGGGACAGTTTTCTTGTAAACACGGTTGTAATTTTGGTGTTTATGAACTGAGAGGGAGAGGTCATGACCAAGAGCCTGCTCCAGACCCAAGAAACATGTACCACATTTGTTCCCATGAGTCTGAGCAAATTTGACTTATCGCAGTACACTTTTTCTGGTCTGCTATCTGCTGGTCTTCCTGATGACATTATTGATTTGCCTGGAATGTTCCATAGTACGGCATTAAACAAATATATCTCACATAAATTGAACTGCACATGGTTTATTGCAAAAAAAAGAAAAAAAAAATGCTTGTGCAGTACTTCTATAATATGTTTACAACAACAGTGTGCAACAATTTGGGAACAGCAATGTTTATAAATGCTTCCTGTACATCGAATGCATTTCATATATCTAAAATCTGTGTTTTTTTCAGGAAAACTGTTCAACAGAGACAGCTGAAGTTCATCCGTGAGAGGTGAGTGACTTTTTTAAAGATGTATCCCAACAGAAAAATAAGAAAACCCTGTAATTTTTGTTAAGGATTTGGTCCCACGATTTGCAATGCTATAGTGAGTCATATCATCCCTTTTGGTCCCATTTGAAAAAGGCTAATTTTGTTTGTCTTTTGTTCTACTAACAGAGAAGCCATTTAACAATTTGCTAGTTTTTGTTTAACTTTTTTTTAGTAGTGTAGTAGTAGTAGTAGTAGTAGTAGTAGTAGTAGTAGTAGTAGTAGTAGTAGTAGTAGTAGTAGTAGAAGTGTTTTGTCCAATAATCAGTAGGTGTGATGTCAGCATGCTAGCTGTTGTATGCTTCATTGTGATGGTAAAACTCTGCTCTGGTCTCTGAAAGTTGTGAAAAGCGCTTATAAACTCATCAATGTAAATAATTACAATGCTTGGGATGCATAAGTTAAGTTAGAAATAACTTTGGGTCACTTCAAACTGTTTAACTGACTGCACACTGCAAACTGACATTTTTAAATCAGTAAAAATCAGACACAGCCCTTCAAGTTTCAATATTTATAGTAACACAATTGAATAATCATTAAAAAAGAAAGTCCGTAGTCCAAATCTGAAACCGTGAAATATTTGCACAATAAGCAAACAGCGACAGCGAGGAGCAGGCTGTGCAAAAACATTATTGTACTGTGAAGTGTACAGGAGTAGGTTTATATTTAATAATCCAGAACCAGGCCCACCATGAGGCTGGAGGTTCAGAGGAAATGAGTCATTTGTAAAAGCACAGGTCACTCAGTCATGAAAACACAACCCAAAATTAGGGAGGAGCAGATGAGAGGCCCAGAAGAGGCAAAGCTGTCTCCAACACTGTTCAGAGAGAGAGATGATTAGAGAAAGTCTGCATGGATTTAGGCGTGGAAGAAAGAATGACAAATGCACTGGTGGTACCATAGTTGTCATAGAACAGAAAGAATGGGTTGGAGGTTTAATCCCAGCTCCAATCAATGTGTCGGCATACGGTTGTACGATACTTCAAACATCTTGCCAGTATGAATGTAGTGTGCAAGGGATGGTCATACACGGTTGGTCGTCTCATGGAGAGGTTGTCTTTTTCTAGCTACACCAGGCGCTGTGGCTTGATGTTATCAAACATTAGGTTAAACATCTTGTTTCTTCTGCCCTAATATTTTTTCAGTCCCACAACAAATGTCAAAAGAGAAGACAATTTGTCTTTTTTATGGGTCTGAGTAATTTTTCATAATTTGTTTTTGTCCAAAAGTTAGTTGGGGCTGGTTGTCTCATGGAGTCTGAGGTTGGTTGCCACTTGGAATATAAATGATGAATCATGATGTTGTAAAAATGTGCTGACAGAGACCTGGGGTATTAATAAAAACATAAACTCTGTCTATTACACTGGGCACATTCCTTCAATTTATACGCAGTAAAAAGCAAACAACTAGTTTCTCAAATTCATAGTCGGAGCACATCATGATGATGTTTGACAGAAACAAGACACCATTAAAAACAACAAGGACAACCACACACTGTGACAACCTACCCCGACATAGGGCAAGTTGTCACAATCAATTTTGCTGTCTTTATCAGTTAATACTATTGGATCACAATAAGATGTATAAAATGTAGTCAGAACCATTTCCAGCCAAGGCTTCAGTCTTTGATGTAATGTACGTTTGACTGCCAGACTGTCAGTTTTAGTCAGTCAGCCCAAGTTGCCAGGTGAAGCCTGTGCACGTGCATTTTTATAGTTTTAATTTAGTCCTCATCTGAACTTATGTCTCTTTTGAATACAGTTAAATTTATTAGATATGAAACCTCCAGAATGCTATCAGATCCCATCTCTACAATAACAAACACAGTGTTTCCTCTTAATCTTTAGTTTCTTCAGTAAGTTTAGTTTGATAATGTCACGGGACGGTTTAGGTCAGGAGTTAGATGTTTTGGAGCTTTGAGATTGAGTCAGTTTGGAGAGAAACAGAGGAGGAATAGTGAATGATATATGGTAGCCTACATGGTTAAAAGCTCCTACAAGTTGTTTTTTTTTTCATAAATCTACAGTGTTGGAAGCTGAAAAAGCAGCTCAAAAAGTTGGTATGCATACTCCTGTCAGTCATGGTCCCTCAGAGGAAATAATGCAGTTCTCACCGTTGTACCCTGTCATAAAGACTTAACCGGAGCCAAGGGAGTCTTCCATTTGTGACTGCAGTAAACAGGTTTTATCCCCCAGTAAAATCACCTCACATCACTTCAGAAGCTCCGCGCATAGTACCTCCTTGAGTTATGCACATCTGTCAAACTGATCCACCACCTGGGCCATTGGAAGAGGTCTGCAGACAGCACAATGCCTTTTACTCTGGTGGCTTCTCGATGAGAGCCTTGTAAATGGTCACATGATTGTGCAACATTGGGAGGCTGCACAGAGAATCCTGCTCAGGTTTATGACAGTGAATGTAAAATACAGAAGCGGATCTGGGGATTCGCTCAGAAAGCGTGTGAGTTTGATGATGAGAGAAGGTACAAGCAAGCAGAGAAACACAAGTTTATTTAAAAAAAAAAAAATCCGGCAATCCGAAGTTATTCCTCACTTACCTTATGCATTCCAAACATTCAAATTAATCACAATGATGAGTTTATAAGCACCTTTAACAACTTTTAGACACTGGGGTAGATAGTTACATAATGAGTTAGAACATGTTACAACTAGATGCTTGCCAATGCCCAATCCCATCAGATTTCAGCTGCTAAGCAGGGGTGGGTCTGGTTAATACTTGGATGGGAGACCGCTGGTAATATGAGATGCCACAGTGGGATGCCAGCAGTTTCAATTACTGACTGGGCTAGCCTTAGCTAATTGGCACAATTATGGAGACATTACCATTCGGACCCAAGTCCAGGGGCCTAAACATGGCCATCCATTGAAGCCAATGGCCCATGTCACTAGTTTAGCCTTTAGCGACTAGGTACATCCAGTCCTGCCCTGCCCATCGACCATGTGCAGTTGAACTACCCCCCATGAGACTTTGTGTGAAGAGAGCAAGCGGAGCGGAGTGGAATTTAAAGTTATAAAATATAAAGTTTCTGCTTCTGAACCATGTTCTAAACCTTGGGCTCATTCACATCACTCACATGGTCATTCAAGTCGTACCATGTGACCACTCTAACCGATCAGCACTTAAGCTTAACTTGAGTGGACAAAGAGCGTAATCGAAGCTACAATTAAAATACATTTTTTAAGACAACAAATGGATTGTGAGCTGAAAAAAATTTTATGATCTGAAAATAGGTCAAAATAGCTACTTTACGACATTTGTGAAGCTGTCAGCCCCTGTGAGCCAAACACAAGCAGTTTGTGATTACATTGTGCTCTATGAAAAAGAAATCCTTTCTGGACCCTGGAGCCTGATATTCGCTCTGACAGACTTTTGTTGTAGCCACAACTGATGGTGTGCATCACAGTATGCATGTGTGCTGTGGCACCATTTAAATTTTCACCAGACACCAGGCTTTAGTATTGTATGTATTGTTTTTCCCTTCCAGCTCATCTTCACTTCCGAGGCCGAAGAGTCCAAAAGTGTAACTCAAAGTGGAAGCAGACCATAACCCAGCGTTAACCCAGCGAACTGCCCAGAGGAGAGAGAGCTGAACCCAATCAGCGCCGTGGGGAGGCCATGAACCAGAAGGGAGCATAGTAAAGATTAAAGATTAAATAAACATGTTTATACACACACACACTCAAGGAAGACAGGGCACAGTGGCATACTACAAGAGGCAGTCAAAACAATGAGGTTTCAGAAGCAGACAGTTCATCCCATTGTGAAGATAACAAGAAAACTTCTCTTGGGGGAATGTGGTTTAAATATAAAGCAGCTATTGTATTTTACTGATCAAAAAAATGTTAAAAGAGTACAGTGTTGAAAGGGCATCACTGAGATTTTGAGTTAAATTTAGCCTTTTTATATGAGGTTACTGTCTTACTACAAACCATCTGTATGTTAGCGTCCCGTTGATCGCCATGCTACTATTTGCATTTTCTGCCAGCACATTATTGAACATTATTTTAAATTGTGCAACATAAAGTACCAATAGAAATATATTTTTAAACATGTACTAAGAATTAAAGCAGCACTAAGTAACATTTTTATCTAATTAAATGTCTTTGTAAGACCCTGTGATGATTAAATATGTATTTTCAGGGTGTTTGAAGAATCTGTCGTCTCTCTGCTGTCTCAATATTGCCGACACGATCCAAAGAGAGTTCTCCTGGGAAACCCTGGCTCTTTCTGTATTTGGCAATGTTATGTATGTGATTATTCTGACTTATTTCAATACAAAGAAGACAGAGACAGTGTATTCTCATCAGGGAGCTACATGGGTTTACTTAGTTCTGCTTTAAATTTCAGCATTTTCCACACATTTATTTTAGTTTGATATCTGCCCCACACACGGCGGGCCTGCCTCATATTTTTTCTCATAATTGGTTGCTTGTTCAGAAAATAATTTGACCTGAAATTGATCAAAAATGGTTTATAGTCTGCACTGTGGCACATTGTCAAACATCAATACAGTTAATAAAAGATTTCAACTTGTGTTTTGTGTGTCAATATTTGTATGTATGAGTAATGCACTTAAGACAATGCAAATTTATTAGTCTAGCACAATTGGTAATAAAGTAATAAAAGTAATAAAAGTGCTTTACAGAATAAGAAAGACATTAAAATCACAAGAGAAACATAAATAATCAAACATCAAAATATAAATAATCATCATAAAATAAACATTAAAATAGAAGAGTGCAGAATAAAAACCTTTCAGTCATATGCACAGCTAAACAGAACCATTTTGAGCCTGGATTTAAACATTGTCAAAGTAAAGGCCTGTTTCACTTAGACACTTTTTAGCCCATTTAAGACATTTAAGGCATTTCCATTCAAATGTTTTCCTTCTGGCTCTATATAATTAGCCTATAAATGCCATTAATGTAACCATCTCCATGAAGAATATTCTGAAGTTTTAACTTTCTATGTCTATGGAATCATGGAAGTAATGTTCCACCTCCAGAAAGTTACACAGTGTTTTTTGTTTGGTTAACTGTCAAAATAAATTGATCTTCTGTGACCATACATACTGCATAATACATACAACATACTGCATAAGCCTATGTCATGTTACTGTCACCTATTCCTTGTCAACTCTTTTTTCTGTCATTATCTCCTCATATGTTTTTTACATTTATTTATTTATTTTAATTCCAACTTTGATTTAATTTAACAGGTCGTGTTAACCACACGACCTGTACATATTTTGCCCATGTGTTTAGTGACTTAGCACAGAGAACAAAGGGAGGGGAAACTGTAAAAAGTAATCTGAAACTTATAAAGCATAGTAATATGTTGACGGGGTGTAATAACCTCTCTTTAATAAAGCCTAGTCTTTGCATATAAGAGTGACGTCTTATGACTGGACAGTTGTCAGTTCAATCCCAGCTACAACCATTGCTTGCTGTTATTGTGTAATTGGGCAAGACACTCCACTCACATTGTTTATGTGTGAATGTGATGTTTACAAAAGCAAAACCATCAAAGTTGCTAAATTCTACTTTAAAGACTCAGCCAGCAACAACAAACTCATGATCTTGTTTGTGCTAATTTGATGATGCAAAATAAATCATATATGCAATCATGGCCTCTATATTCACAAAAGACAAGTTTAATACTACCCTCGCTTCAGTTTTGGCTAATCCCCGCTTTGTGCTAAGTCTGGGTCACTGTGTCCAGAGATTGTCAATCATCTCTCTCTCCCTTAATGGAACTGCTTTTTCTGGAATGTTACAGTAAGGCATTAAACTTATAAAACTTCATAGAGAGAAGATACAGGTCTGATCAAGAAACAACTGTAATGGCAGACAGGTTATCTTAACATTAAACCACAGAACATTTCCGGCAAAGCAATGATATCTCCATGGAGACAAAATTATTATAGAAAAAGTATATAAGTCTCAGTGGCCATTTAATGAGTTCCTCAGTGGGACTATAACCATTTTTATGTAATAAAGTACATTTCATTTTGCTTCAGTACAACCATAAAAACAGCTCTCAGGGTCCAAATGAGACCACTGTGTGCTGTCTGAATCTAATTATAAAGTGTTCTTATTGTCTGTGAACCAGGAAGTAACGCTTGTGAGCTGTTAGCATGCTAGCTGTTCATGGCGATGACAAAACTTTACTCTGGTCTCTGAAATTTATGAAATGCACTTAAATGCTCAGAATGCATAAATGAGGAATAGCTTTGGACCGCTGCACTCCACTGCTTAAAATGACCAGTTCTGTTTTGGATATTTCTAGACAATACCTTTAAATCTGGAGAAAATGAAATATGTCCACAAATTGTTCTTGACCAAACATACCAATTTCTGTAGCTTTTTGTGTTAATGTCTTTAATCTCTCTCTCTCTCTGGTGGAATTGTTTTGTCAGGGTCGGTCATAATTGGATTTCTCTATTACTACCCATTTACTATGAGAATCTAAACAGAGAGAATGAGGTTTAGATTTAGCTGTAGAGCAGAGATGAGCTGTATGCACTCCGCACGTATGCCAGAGAGGTGAAACAGGACACTGCCAAAGCCCCATCAAAACAACAAAACATATGGGAACGCTCCAGCTGCAAAGAGCCTGGTAAAGTTTGAAAAATCATCAAGGTATAAAAAGTAACGTTTTCCATTGTGAAATACGCTGTTTGACAAAAAATCACTTTGACATGAATCACAGACAATCTGCAAATGTTATATTGTTGTCCCATCATCAAAAACATACCTGGAGTTGCTTTATTCACTCTTGTTTTATTGTACAATGTTATCGTCTCTGAGCACTCAGAAATGCTCTGTTTGAATTTCCCCTGGATTGCTGTGCCACAGGCAAAACACCAGAATCACTAGGTTATTTTAATCAATGACTTTGATGGAATGAATCTGATCTGGACTTTATGGTTGACAATACTTTAATTTCCATAAGTCTCGTTTCCATAGGGCCGGTACGGGGCGGTATGGTGCCGACCCTGAGTGTTTCTACTGTATAAAGTGATCCATACTGCCCCATTTTAGAGGTCCAAAGCAGACCGCTAGAGGTACAACCTTTCAAAGAGATCCACAATGCTTGGGACCTGCGACCGGCTTGCAGGAGGCGGCGCTACTCGCCCTCGTGCAGTAATCGGAGGACCAGCAGTAACTCCAGCCAAGTTGTGTTTCCATACTCCGGATATGGCTCCGGGTCCACGTAGTAGAGCTATACGTAAACAACTGATGTCACCTCACTAATATTAACTTAATGAATAAAATCTAAATTGTTCCTGAATTATACTGTCATAAGACTGATCTAAGTGAATCACAAAAAAAAAACAACAAACATTTATTATTCCAAGTTTGTGGCTCTGTAAGACGAGGCTAAAGCTAAAGCTACTATAAACACTAAACTAATTCTGGTTTGTCATCAGTATTTTGCATTTGTTTAATTTATCTGCTCCTCTAGGATCCTCTTTATTTAATGCATTGCGGTTTGCTAGTTCTAGTTGCATTATACACTGCAAATATATATATATAATGTTTTTTATCTTGGCATTAGTGGCGTGCATCCGTAAACAGGAAACAGCTGGCTAGGTCTGTTTTGAAGCATATCAGTTCAACATATTAGTTGTCATCACTGAAAATACGGCAGTATATCACAAGATCAAGTCAAGTCTCTGGTGAGAAACTATTATTTTATGTTTACATCTGTTTTTTCGCCATCTTGATGATGACCAATGTCACATGCTCCACTAATGGCATACTGCGGGTCCTCCAGTGACTGCATGGAGCTGTATCCAGTCCCACTGACCCGAGGTCATTGTTGTGCCGCTGTTGATCTGTGTTGACATCATGGATCTATTCAGATAACTCCTGTAACATCTGTGTTTTTATTGCTGTCCAAAAGCGACCTGGACAGTTTGTAATCAACTGTTCTGTGCCAAGGTAGCCCCAAGCGAACTGTGCCAGTGGAAATGAGGCTTTAGTGACATGCACTCCTGGGATCCAGAATACACACTTCTTCAATACTTTATTACTTCGAGTTCAGATGGACATTAGAGGTGAATTGACTAATCAGGGTCATTTGTCCATATCAAAACAAATATGGCTGCTTTGTATAAAAAATACACAGAGACATTATGGATTTGCCAGGCAATTTTTGCAGCTTTAATTGGTTATTAACAATGTATTTGGGATTAGTACACCAACAGCCTCCCAGACAACCACAACCAATAATTCTCACACTATATTCATGTACCAAACCTAGCCAACTTTGTGAAGTATGGACCTTCTTTGTTTCACTGTCCAGAACGTGCCTTTTTTCTCTCTAGTCCGCAAAGTGTTCCACATGTTCACACATTTGTCAGCCCCGTCACTTCTCTCTAACGAAAGCAGTCATATCCTGGGCCAGTATGCGCACTAACTTCTCATCCCTCTTCATTCTGACCTCCCACAGCGTCTGCACCTCCTTTGCACCACCTGTCCAAAAACATCCAACACACAAAAGGAGATACAGACATTTGTAGAGCAAAGCACTGATTTAGAAGAGGAATCCATCTTTGGTTTAAGCGGAACCAGCCGATGGAGGTCAGGTCCAGAGGTGATGGATAGGTGGAGGGAAAGGTATAGATCACGTTTGAGGACTCCCAAGGTGAACACGGTGTGTGTAGTGGGGGCTATGTTGTTTTGATGATTTTTGAAATAAATGCTTAAATGTGCAAAACGGTTTTCTAAATCTAGACTGGAGCAAGAAACTATAAAGCTATTCTCATTCACAAGTGCTCACACAATAATAGAATGAGCAGTGAGTGTGTTGCACAAGGAGACAACAGAAACATCTATGTTATTCCAGGTTAAAATGCAGAGGTCTCTACTGGTTTAGACATATCACAAAAAGGTATTTTCACAGTTGCTGAAAATAGATCGTGACATCACATCTCATCTCATCAAATCATTTTGAGTGCCTTGAATGTGGAAAAGCTTTATGTAAAAATTTGATTATTTACCCTGCTGATTTGGATACCACAAAATAAATACTTCTTTTTAGATCATAGAATGTAACTATGCCGACACCAGAGTCTTTAGACTCCTTGGGCAGGACAACGCAGTCCGTGTTGTGTCTGAAGTCTGCAGTGTAAAGGGTGAAGAGGAGGATGAAAAGGAGGGTGAAGAGGAGGGTGAAGAGGAGGATGAAAAGGAGGGTGAAGAGGAGGGTGAAGAGGATTGTCGGTCTCCTGGTGGGTTCCCATGCTGCAAGTCAGAAGGTCAAAAGATCAAGACCATTCTAAAACTATTCTATAAGGTCTCATTTTTATCTCATTTTAGTGCTGGATCTAATATTATCATTTGACAAAAAATACTAGGGTTGGGACAAAATCTCATGCCATAAGATCTTGTGCCAAATCAAATAGCCACAAGGTTGTTCACACATGAAGAACATGATCTTGTGAGATTTTTTCCTCATGTGCATTTGGATTAGGCAAAAAGTGGTTAAACACTACTGAGTTAATGTTTTGAGAAACCGTAGTTCCAAAATGTAGTGGTACAATGACTGCAAATGTATTCAGTAAAATATATTTCAAAATGTCAAGGCCGAAATTGTCAACTGAATAACACAATGTGTTCAATATAAATTATGTAAATATAAATCTCGTTTTGCCTCGGTCTCATGGACCTAATTGTGTTTTGTCTTGTCTTGTCAATACATACAGCTTCAATGCAACAATAATTGTCCCACCAGAGCAGGAGCTGACCATGTGTAAATGCCTTCTACTCAACAACTGTCCTTACAATGCCCAAAATGACAGTTACACTGCACTTTGTATTAGTTTACATGTACACGTTTTCATACATGTTCAATTGTACTTTGTGATTATTAAAGAAAACCTGAACAAAATTGTAAAAACACATTTATTTCACAATATTTCATATATGAATGAATAGTCAAAGAAAACAAGAAGTTACACATTGTGGTAAATTATGTTGCTACAAGCTGGTTCTACAAGTGCTACAGGAGACCTCCACCCAAGTGTCCCAGCGGCACAGTCCTCATAAAGTGCTTCATGCTTCTCACACACACATAAGCAAACATGGTCCAATAATGGTCAAATAATACACAGGCACAGGATTACATTGGTTTCTGATATTAAAGCTGAACTATGTAACTTTTTTTTTTTTCCTGTGGAGCACCCCCTACTGTAGCAGTACTTCAAATAATCAAAAGTCCTGCTGTTTCTTGTACTGTGTTTGTTGTCTTCTAACTTCTTCACAAGACCTCAGACTTGGGGGGATCCGGGTTTGTGATGCTTATACTTGCAGGGTAACGAAAACTCAACTAACAGTTTAAAGAAAAAGTTACCTTGACAGATTTGCAGCTGTGGAGAAACTTAGGACTAGGAAAAGTAAGCCGGCCTAAACATACATAAACCAGGACCATTAAGACGACTTAAACTTGGGTCAGTTAAAAGTCACATTATTGTGTTTATAGTTCAAAACATCAGTGCATTTGACCACCATTACCATTTCTACCTTTTCTGTTTAATTTGATGATCTCACAGGATTTTAATACAATGGCATATCTGCTGCTACCATCATTTATTTCCTTTTAACAAAAATAACACAAGACAAAACTGATCCAAATGTACAACGGAGTATAAGGGTTACAATATTAAAATTGTAATTTTACAAGAATAAAGTGTTAGTTAAATTAAAGCTGTTATTTTATCCAGATTTAGCGTCTGACATGTTAAAACCCAGTAGAGCAATTGACCATCACAACCAGAGTGCAAAAGATTTGCCCTTATTTCAGTTAAAAGTTTAAAATGACATATGATGGACATTTAACTTTTTATTGCTGCCTTTTTAAACATTAACAACTGTTAAATCATTTTCCCGGGAACGACCCCCATGCGGCTCTGCGGTGGCTGAGCGCTCCTGGGTGATTTTCACCAAATCTGTCTCTTGACTGAGTTTTCCACCCTTGTTTACACTTGTTTCCAGTGTACATGGAACATCCACAGATACAGGGTGTACGCAGTGCTTCAGACCCTCACTGTGGAACAGCGAGGACAGTATGCTGTGGTTGATTCCGCTTAAAGAATTTGGGATCACAGACTAAAACCAGTTTCAGCTCTGTGTCTTGGACTAAACATTTGGAGACAGAAACAGGACAGCGAGGTGGAAATAAGGATTGGGCTACATTATAATTGGTGCATAAAACCTAAACTGCCCTGTGCGCACAGCTCCACAAGCTCATAATGAGGGGCTGACAGTCCTCCACCTCTTTGTGGCTCAGAGTACAGCTTGTGTTCTGCCCAATGAGCCCCACGGTGCGACAAACTCTGCAGGTGGCAATCTGTCTAATAGCTTTGGCATCGAGCCCTAAATTATTAGTCGACATTATTTTTGGTATTATTTTTAATTACGTCTTTATTTGGCTGCGACTTTATTGTCCTAAAATTACAACTTTATTCTCGCAGCGCCCACATAATATATATATTTTTAAGTGACCCTTATACTCCATGTTAAGTAGCTGTTATTTATCTCTCGAGTTACTACAGAACAGCTTTGTGTAAATAGAAATTCAAACATTATGAGACTTTCTGGGCCAACAACGACCAGCAGTTACATCAGTTTATATGCCCATCCAGGATATCGACTGAACCGATATTTGAAAGCCAATATCCAATCCAGCAAATTTTTCAGGATCTGCGCTAATAACCGATCAGTATTGAATCAGTACATCCCCACTTCTGATAACTCATTTGTGACTACAAATTAGATCCTCTGTAGAGCGAAGTTTTGGCCTGTGGGATCCTCTTTGGACATGCCTGAACTATTGGCTCTTTAAAAAGTAACCACATGTGAATGCAACTTCAACCTTGTGTAAAGTCAAACAGGTGTAGGGTCTGTAAATGTCCAAAAGTGTGGTTTGGTCCTCTCAGCAGCGCGGATTCCCCATACGACAGTAGCAAACGGTTCTGAACAGGCGACACTGGCAGAAGGCACAGAAGTCACAGCACACAGAGTTGGACGATTTACAGCTGTTGCCCAAAGGAATACAGTTAGCGGGCGGAGGCACCTTACGGGCTCTGGTATTCTGAAGGAGAGAATAAGAGATTATATGGTCTCACTCTGATGCACACAGATGGGTAGAACTTGGCTAGATTTGCTTGTAACTTCTTGTCATTGTACTTAGATTATGGATTGTACTAAGATATTAAATGCTATTAGTTGGTTGTTCTTACCTTTTTCTGTTTCTTTGTTCTTTTACTTTTCTTTACTTTTGGTAGTTCTGTAAGGAAAGATCAGAAACAAGTTTTTTAAGCATGGTTAAAGCGCTGAAAAGTTGATTTTGCAGAATAGGTCCGCTTTAAGATGTGAAACTACGCCTATTATTTGACTCACATGGACAACAGAGACACCACACACTTGCCAATTTCAGGAAAGATTTGCTAAAAGTGGAGGATTGCACCGTCACATGATTGAACGGGGAGCCATAATGAACATATGGCAGAGTGTGTGAGCTGCTCTTTGAATGCACTCTGTTACTCTCGTGTGTTACAGTCGCAGTGATTGTAAATGAATATTTTTGCACAAATTCATGCTGGTGTTCTCCTCGCTGTTTCTACATATCAAGAGACCAACAGGTGCTCAACACAAACACAAACTGCTGTAAAGTTGATGACAAGAGACAGGTGTAAATATCCAACATGTTGGAACCACAGATTGTATAAAGAAGTGGACTAAGTGAGAGTAACATCACCCATAGCATAGTTATAGGGGCGATTCTGGAGCCAAGTTGCATATTAGGAATTCTGGCTACAAGTAGCGTAGCAACCAAAGAGCCAATATAGAGCAAGGCTGTTGACGATAACACCACTTCCTGCCCGCATCGCACTAGTTTAGCAGGGATGGTGCAGTTTAATCCATGTTTTCATGCTGTTACCTCCTCAAAAACAGACCTGGAGTTGTGTTTTGTTTCATTCACACATATTTGAGTAACACTTTATTATTAGGTTGTCTATGTCCCAAAAGCTCAAAATGCTCCGTTCCACCTTGTGATGTCACGTAGTGGTAGCTTTCAAGTTAGCATTTATCTTTTATTTTTAGTTCAGTAGAGATTTGTGATTCTAGGGCTGAAATCATCATGAAACAAAACACAACTCCAGGTATGTTTGTGATGAGCAAACAACATTAAAACATAGATCAGAAAATAGTGTATGGGCCCTTTAACTTATGACAAAAAGGAAAAGAAAAAAATACCACATCTGAGAGAGAGATCGGTTCATTCTATAAAACAACCAATGGTGTGAGAGAGTGACTGACCTACAATGACCACAGGCGGAGAGCGGGCGTCCAGGCTCTGGCTCAGGGCATTGGATACTACCACGTGATTGGTGGAGAGGCTGTTGTCCGGGACCATGTGGGCGGAGCTTGGGGAGTACTCCGTGGCAACGAGGACCACACAGCTGAGCACCAAGAACACATTCATCTTCATCTGAAAAAGTATGATAGTCATCATCACTTAAAGGGCCCATATTAGGCTAATTTCTGATCTATGTTATAATGTTATAATGTTATAAAACCCCACATTTGCTTCCTACAGTTCTTGTTCCTGCACTTTCAAGTCTGAATCTCACAAGTGGAGCCTCTCTCTTTTATAATTCATTGGCGGTGTGCATGGCTCAGAGGGTCTAAATGACGCGGTTCCGGTAACAGCTCATGCCCTCCTTGCCTTGATCATCCATTTTTCAAACACAATTTGACCCTCCAGGGCCTCTCCAGCACATTTGTAATCCATGTGTGGCTATCAGTTCAGCCATGAAAACTCCAAAAGCTCCAAACTGTCTCTCATGTGTCGGGAAGAATGAGTATTCCAGAAGATGAAATGAAAGAGAGAGAAGGGAGAGATGGCGAATAGTGATGGCGGCCATCTTGTTTGAGTTTGCAGCGTGCTACGGATCTGGCAGCTCATTTTTTCAGGGAGATCCCTTTATTCAGCATATGAGTAATGAGGAAAGTTTTATGCCTCACTGACCCACACACACTTAGATCAGTACACATTTTAACATTTACTGAAGTAAAGGCACAAAGTTATGAATAAAAACTATGGCTCAAAGGTTAGACTGTTTGATTCCCACTTGGACCAAGTTCTGTCATTGTGTCCTTAGGCAAGGCACTTCACTCACCATGGGGTGTGTGAGTAAGTGAATGATTGGTTGGAGGGGCTGATGGCACAAATTGGCAGCCTCGCTTCTGTCAGTCTGCCCCAGGGCAGCTGTGGCTACAATAGTAGCTTAGCCACTATGGAATGAATAATGTCCACAGTGTAGTGTTTAGAGAGGCTTGAATAAGCCTGTAAAGCACATTGTTTTCACATATAATATTAACATATTTACATTTTAAAATGTTCATTAATATGTGCTGTCCCTTTACAAATAAATAAAATAAGAAATAAGACAAGTGTGAGGCATTATTGTAAGAAAAAATTGTTGTAAGAAAAAAACTATGTATCCAGTGGACCTGAGGGACCTGACGTGGGTCAGCAGAAATAATGGAGAAAGCTTCATTAACTGAGTATCAAAACTAGTTATACTCTAACCAAGCTTATGGCATAGAGGGCTTGTGTACAAGCTGATGTGATCTGGAATGACTTCAAAGAAACAAGTCCACTAACTATGAAAATAAAATTGGAGAACAAAGTAAGCACAGAGCAGTGGGCGTATGCCAGTGGTGGTGAAAACATGGGTAGATCAGAGCAATGATGTTTTGAAAAGAGAAAAAAGATTACTCAAACATGAATCACTCTTAATACAACTTTGAGAGGGTAAATGAGAAGGGAAACAATAACACAGATTTTGCATAATAGACCTCCTAGAGGAGCACTTTAAGATAACCACCTGAAAATGTCAAGAGGTGGGGCTGAGTTTTGATCTTTTTTTTACTCTCAAGAAGTCCAAAGTGTGATGGATTACTCAAAGAAAAATTATTCTGGGTATGTTTTTTATGACATTATAATGTGGTCTTTGTCTAGTCCTGGTTTAGTCCTAGTCCTAGTCTAGTCCTGGTCTACAGCTGGTCTCCATTCAGAAGAAGTGCCTGAAGATAGAGGTGGTTCTGTTCTCAAACTAAAAACACATGGGAGTGTTTGTGGCACAGTTGTGTCTGTAAACAAAAGTCTACCACAATTTAGCAGGAAATTTTAAATGATGCCATAAAAAATAAAGTAGTTATATTAAAACTAAAAACTAAAAACTTAATAAAAAAAAAAAAAAAAAAAAAATTTAAAACAAAAAAAAATTAAAACAAAAATAAAACTATGCAGAGAATTTTAAATCAACATTTAATAATATATATATATATATATATATATATATATATATATATATATATATATATATATATATATATATATATATATATATATATATATATATATTTTAAAATTTTAATTAAGTAAATGTTTTATTTCTTGTAGAATACCAAGAGGAGTATGTGAAGTCAAAAGTTGAAAAATTCTTCTTACAAACTGAAACACAGCAAATAGAAAATATAATACATTTAAAATTAAATTAGTTCAAAACATAAAATAAAATAAAATCTGAAATGCACTGAAATTCAAAATAGAAATCTTGCTCCTTTTTATGGACTGGTTTAGATGGTTAAATTGATATATTCATTTAGAATACCTTAGAAATTGCAATGCAAAACTGTATTTTATCTTTGTGAACGGATGCGACAATATGTGCACTGAAGAAAAGCATGAATCCAAACCATGAGCTCATAAAATAGAAAAAAAACTAACAAACAACAAAAAGCCCAAATAATGCAAATTATTATACATATTTAAAGGGAGTATTATGCTAAATCTTTTTTTTTTTTTTTTTTTTTTTTTTTTTAGCTTTCTACCATGTTAAAATGTCATTCCCTCATCAAAAACATGCCTGAAGAGGTTTTATGTCATCCATGTATGTTTGAGTAATTTAGCAATCTCTCCTCATTATTCAGTCCCTCCTCACTGTTATCTTTCTGTGCAGTAATATACAAAATCATGATACAAAACTGTACACAGCAAATTGGCTGGTGTGTGGTGATAGTGCTCTGAAGGGGGAGTGACTTAGCACAAGAAAAAGGAGGGGAGACTCAGAGCTTCAAAAAACAAAAGTGAAAGTTATGAAACATGTTGATAGGTTGTTTTTTGACAAAAACAGCATTTTCAAAACAATAAAAGGTAACCTGGTGTTCTAAATGTTATGTGTGAGCAGTTAATACACCATAGAAGTAAAATACCCCCTCTTTAAGGAATTTCAACTTTCAGCTTCTATCTCTCCTTAAAAAAAAACAAAAAAAACAAAACTCACTGAATTTTCACTATTGTTCGCCAAACAGACAAGCTAGTGATTATCTAATTTGTTGTGATTTTTGTTGTATTTATTATTATTATTTATTTATTTATTTTTATTTCAAGAAATACTGGGCAAAACAAAGACTTTTGTGAACACATCAATGTTTTAAATATTAAGAATTATAATATCAAATTAAGAATTATAATATCAAAGTAAACATTTATGAAAACAGTTATCACAAAATATGTTAAATGTCCAAAATATTAAAATCTGACGTTTTGAGTGTCTAGGGCTGTGTTCATTTTGCACGCCACATTAAACTTGAGACTAAACCAGGACTAAACCAAGAGTAAACCAAGACTATATCAGGACTAAATCAGGACTAGACCAGGATTAGATAAAGATTAAACCAGGACTAGATCAGGACTAATTCAGGATTAGACGAGGATTAAACCAGGACTAAACCAGGACTAAACCAGGAATAAACCATGACTAAGCCACGACTAAACCAAGACTAGCAGACCTAAACCAGGACTAAATCAGGACTAAACCAGAATTAGATAAGGATCAAACCAGGACTAGACCAGGACTAAACCAGGACTAAACCAGGACTAAACCAGGACCGCCCCTCCCCGAACCGCCACCTTAACGTGGTGGAGGGGTTTGAGCACTCGAATGATCCTGGGAGCTATGTTGTCGGGGGCTTCATGCCCCTGGTAGGGTCACCCATGGCAAACAGGTCCTGGAAGACGGGTCTGACTAAGACCGGTTCAGAAGCCCTACATGAGGAGAGAGACAGCAAGGCCAGTGGTGGCCCAGGTCCAGCCCGAAGGAACGACGTGGGGCCGTCCTCCCGTGGACCCACCACCTGCGGGAGGAGCCATGAGGGGCGGATGCAGAGAGCTCTGGGCGGCAGTCGAAGGCGGGGACCTCGACGACTGGATCTCTGGACATGGAGACTAGCTCTGGGGACATGGAATGTCACCTCGCTGGGGGGGAAGGAGCCTGAGCTTGTGCGGGAAGTTGAGCGTTACCGGCTAGATATAGTCGGTCTCACCTCCACGCAGAGCTTGGGCTCTGGAACCCAACTCCTTGAGAGGGGTTGGACTCCCCATTTCTCTGGCGTTGCCCGTGGGGAGCGGCAGCGAGCTGGTGTGGGCTTGCTCATTGCCCTACAGCTCAGCCGCCACTTGTTGGAGTTCACCCCGGTGAATGAGAGGGTCGCGTCCCTACGCCTTCGGGTCGGGGACAGGTCTCTCACTGTTGGCCTACGGGCCAAACAGCAGTGCAGAGGGGAGGTTGGAGACATGGACTCCGAGTGGGCCATGTTCTCCACCTCTATTGTCGATGCGGCTGCTCGTAGCTGTGGTCGTAAGGTCTGCGGTGCTTGTCGCGGTGGCAATCCCTGAACCTGGTGGTGGACACCGGAAGTAAGGGATGCCGTCAGGCTGAAGAAGGAGTCCTATAGAGCCTTGTTGGCTCGTGGGACTCCTGAGGCAGCCGATGAGTACAGGCGGGCCAAGCGTGCTGCGGCTCGGGCAGTCACAGAGGCAAAAACTCGGGGTTGGGAGGAGTTCGGGGAGGCCATGGAGGAGGACTATCGGACGGCCTCAAAGAGATTCTGGCAAACTGTCCGACGCCTCAGGAGGGGGAAGCAGTGCTTCACCAACATTGTTTATAGTGCGGGTGGAGAGCTGCTGACCTCGACTGGGGATGTTGTCGGGCGGTTGTAGGACTGGCAGACCGGGGTGGTGATCCCTCTGTATAAGAAGGGGGACCGGAGGATGTGTTCCAATTACAGGGGCATCACACTCCTCAGCCTTCCCGGTAAGGTCTAATCCAGGGTACTGGAGAGGAGAATCCGACCGAGTCGAACCTCGGATTCAGGAGGAGCAGTGTGGTTTTCGTCCTGGTCGTGGAACACTGGACCAGTATACTATACTCTCCATCGGGAATCAGCTCCTCCAAATCCGAGGCCATGGTTCTCGACCGGAAAAAGGTGGTTTGCCCTCTCCAGGTGGGTGGTGAGTCTCTGCCCCAAGTGGAGGAGTTCAAGTATCTCGGGGTCTTGTTCACGAGTGAGGGAAGGATGGAGCGTGAGATTAACAGGCGGATCTGTGCAGCGTCTGCAGTGATGCGGTCGCTGTATCGGTCCGTTGTGATGAAGAAGGAGCTGAGTCCAAAGGCAAAGCTCTCGATTTACCGGTCAATCTATGTTCCTACCCTCACCTATGGTCATGAGCTCTGGGTAATGACCGAAAGGACAAGGTCGCGGATACAAGCGGCCGAAATGGGTTTCCACCGCAGGGTGGCCGGGCGCACCCTTAGGGATAGGGTGAGGATGCACACGGGAGGAGCTCGGAGTAGAGCCGCTGCTCCTACACGTTGAGAGGAACCAGTTGAGGTGGCTCGGGCATCTGCTCAGGATGCCTCCTGGACGTCTCCCTAGGGAGGTGTTCTGGGCATGTCCCACCGGGAGGAGGCCCCAGGGAAGACCCAGGACATGCTGGAGGGACTATGTCTCTCGGCTGGCCTGGGAACGCCTTGGGGTCCCACCGGAGGAGCTGGAGGATGTGTCCGGGGTGAGGGAAGTAAATGGATGAATGGATGGAAAAACCAGGACTAAAGCAAGACTAGCAGACCTAAATCAGGACTAAATCAGGACTAAACCAGGACTAAACCAGGACTAAACCAGGACTAAAGCAGGGCTAGACCAGGATTAGATAAGGATCAAACCAGGACTAGACCAGAACTAAATCAGAACTAGACCACGACTGATCCAGGATTAGACAAGGATTAAACCAGGACCAAACCAGGACTAATCCAGGACTGAAGAAGGGCTAGACTAGGACTAAACAAGAACAAAACCAGGACCAGACAAGAACTAAAGCAGGACAAAAGCAGGACTAAACTAGGACTAGACCAGCACTAGACCAGGACTAAACCAAAACAGGACCAAAACCAAGTCTACATCCTGAGTAAATGGTGGACCAAACCAGAGCCAAACCAGATACAACTTATGTTATGCACAATATCTGAAACCATGTTTTATCTAAAACTGTTTAACAATAGAAACTGGTCCATTGTCTGTATAAAAACAGATCAGATCAGAGACAGGACCTGTTCACAGTACCAAGCAGCTGATTTTTATTTGAACGTTTTTATTGTTGAACACGTCTACATGACAGTTCTGATCCCTTTGTGTGTGATTTTTAAAAATAATTGCAAATAGGGCAGAGCAGTGGGCGGAGATAGGTGATCGGTAAAAACGCTCAACGGCCGATTGCTCAAACATGCATGAAAACCAAGTCAGAGTAGCATATGATAGTTACAGAACTCAGAAAATGCCCCTTTTTAACTTTAAATGTATACATTTTTTGTAGTGTTTTTATGTTTATGTTATTTTTCCAAGTCTAGATGTCACTTCGCAGAGGAAAATGAGTGGAAAACAGCAGGGGAGAGACTGAATGAGGGAACGGAGCTGAAACTGCAAGCAGCCGTCACCACTCAAACTTGACTTAATACTGTAATTTTTATCTCCTCTTCCTCCTTTCAATACACTTTCACTGGACCAGGACTAAAGCAGGACTGAACCAGGACTGAACCAGGACTGGACCAGGACTGAACCAGGACTGAACCATGAAGGACTGAACCAGGACTGGACCAGGACTGAACCAGGACTGAACCAGGACTAAACCAGGACTGAACCAGACTGAATCAGGACTAAAGAGGACTAGAGCATTGTGTTAAACGTGGTTCCTTATTTGCTCAACTTAACTTATTATTAGTATTCTTTTTGTGTGTGTGTGTGTGTGTGTGTGTGTGTTTATTTCTCAGATCATTCATTCTTGCATAATCATTTATTATGGTAAATATTCTCATCATTATTATTTTTATTATTATATGACCGCTACTCCCCACTATTCTGACTGGATTTTTAAAAACATAAACACATTCCAGATACACCCCTTCTTTCTTTCTTTTTTCTTTCTTTTATTTTCTTTATCTTTCAGTAATATTGTTGTCATTATTGTTGTTCAGGGGGTTGCTCCCTCTGGTGGGGGGTGCACCTGTTTGGCTCGCTGCCTCCTCAGGGACAGGCAGTAGCTGAGCTGAGCATGGTTAGACCAAAGACGGAGAAAGAGGAGGAAGGAAAAAACATAGAAAGAGAGAAAAAAAGAAGAAGAAAACTACAACTGGGCTTCACCTATTACAACTATTTATTTATATATTTTTTATTATTATCATCATATATATATATATATATATATATATATATATATATATATATATATATATATATATATATATATATATATATATATATACACACACACACCCCTATATGTGTGTGTGTGTTGTGTGTATAGTGTGTGCATGTATAGCGAGTGTGTTGTGTGTATAATGAGTGTGTTATGTACATAAAAAGTATGTTAGTGAGAAATAAATAGTGTTTAAATTAATGTTTTAAAATGTTAGTTTTAACATTAACAGTCTTAATATTCTTGTGGGATGCATCATTTTTTGTGTATCATTTAAACTCATATCAAACAGAGGGCTGAGAATCAAAATGAAACGAGGGACATTTTTGGTATTACAAGAGACGTTTGCATTTATGATTAAGAACGTTTTAGTAGAAATTAGACATTTTCATAGATTTAATCAGTTTAAAAAACATTTGTGATACTACTTTAATTTACACACATATATATATATATATATATATATATATATATATATATATATATATATATATATATATATATATATATATATATATATATGTAATCTTAAAGCAGACCTATTCTGCAAAATTGACTTTTAACCATTTAACCATGTTACAGTTGTTTCCTTCTCATTTAGTGATTCGTGCCTGTTTGATCGATCTTTAATCACTTATTTTCAAGATGCCATATCGACGATCAGTTCCCGTTTTCATCTCCACCGGTACATGACCACTGCTCTTTACGTTACTCTTTATTTTCTTAATTGCTGATACATGTAGGGCTCGGCAGTGTCATGTAGTCATTTTGATACAAATGAAAACAAATTCTGCCGTGATCTGCAGCTTTCCATTGGAAGGGCCGGCAGCTACACAGCGCTCAGCTCCCACAGTTTTCTAACGCAGAAGTCAGCAGAGTTGCAAGCAAGTTTCTTTTTTTTAAGTAATTTTAGATGAATATTGTGATTTAAAAGGTGCAAATTATAATGATTCACAGTTGTCATAGGTTACAACTACAGAGCAGACACAAGCACAATAGATGTGCTTTAATCTGATGGGAAAATACATTTAACACACTACTCCAGCCGTTTGGATTTGTCTCATCTTGTCCCGAAATATAAATAAAATCTGTAATCTTGAAATCTAAATTCCAAAGTGTTGACAAAATTTACTATTTCCTGATCCTGGTATAATTTCACAGTGGCAGATCTGATTCAAATAAATCTCTTTTTGTCCACAGTGCGTCCTGTGTGTCATCTGCTCTCATACGATCACAAACACACTCAGATTTATGCTTTAGTTTAATGTTCGTATAAATATATATATTTCTTTATTTATTTGTATATGGTTTATATTGCATTTTATGAAAAAAAAACTGTTAATTTTTTATCATTTCTAATATTATTTTTATTACTATACTTTTAGTTTAGAGTTTTAATAACAATAGCAGTAATATCTGCAGTAGTGGTAGAAATAATAGGAGTAAATTATTATCATATCATTCTTTTTATACTGTAAAGCAACAGTGTCTGTCCTCCTATGAAAGTACAGCTGGAAGGGCATCTGACATAAACCTATTGCAAACCATGAACTACACACACATTAAAGAAGTCAATATCCAGATATGAAACGTAACAAAGTAGTAAAGTACGGTACAAATTTAAAACTTAAGAGTTTTATTAGAGCTCAGAGTTTTACATTTTACTCTTTAAGTACATTTTTAAACAGGTGCTTTAACACTTTTACTTTAGTTTTTATGTTTATTTTTTTTGTTTTCCCCAATATCTTTACTTTTATGTAAGTAACAAAATTGAGTACTTCTTCCACCACTGTCAGTTTTTACCTAAACCCATATTATTTCTGTGGCAACTAAATGCAAAAATATCCTAATAATAAAAAAAATAGCAATCTTCATCTTTAATTCTAACTTGTTATCTCCCATACAGATTTATAAATACAGTTGCCCGGCTTTTTTATGGGATTACTTCATAATACTACACTATTTACAGCCTTAAGACTTACTTCATAATGAACAAATAGTTTATTATAGAATGTTTCTGTCTACTACTATTACTACTACTCCTACTACTACTAATACAACTTGATAAAGGGATAGCTTGAAGTTATTGTAATAACTTCAAGGTATTAATGAAGTATTTCCTAAGTCTGGATCATTCTTAATAAACGATTATTTCATTATGAGTTAAGTCTCTGTTCATGCTTTATTAAGACTAATGAAGCTGTAGTTATTATAAAGTGTTAACATAATGATCCATATATAATGTCAAAGTGTGTTCTCGTACCTGAGCTGTTGCGGCTGTTTCTGTTGTGTCCTTCTCCACTCCTTGTCTCCGCTCTCCTCTTCTCTGGACCTCATAGTGCTCATATTAAAGTCCCAGCTCAGACCTCAGGGGGCGGGGTTAATGAGAGGAGGGGCCACATAGATTCTGACGTATGGACACAAACTAAATGCTAAAGAGAATTTTGATACACAACCAGTCAAAAGTTTAGACACAGTTTTTCATCTATGTTTTTGCTTTATTCTTTACATTGTAGATTCTCACTGAAGCATCAAAAGTATGAATGACACACGTGGAATGTAGTAAACTCAAAAGAAAGTCAAAATAACTCAACATTTGTTTGAGAGTTAACAGTTTTTAAAGTAGCCACTCTTTGGTTCTGGTCATTGCTTTGCCCTTCTGGCATTTCTTGACCCTGATGCGGCACAGCTGTGAAGTGGAAACCATTTCAAGAGACTTCATCATTGGAAGAAGGCCAAGGGTGGACTAGATTTTTTTAAATTTAATTACATTTTTTTGTTTAAAAAAAATGTTAAAATGACATTTACTATTGATTTCCTAAACATAAACAATACAGACCTTAAAGTGCCACTTAAAAGAAATGTTTGTTGTTGTTGTTTTTTTTATTATTATATGTTTTGGCTAAAAAGTTAAATATTGCAGCTTTAAGGTATGTATTATTGTCCCCGTTAAGAAATGTATCCTCTGCATTTGACCTGTCCTTCATGCCACTGGGGCATCTTACCAGGAGCAGTGGGTAGTACTGTGCAGAGGAGGGCGCTCCACTGTGTGCTTTTGTGTCTTTTAAAGCTCTTTGTGCTCCACCGTGTGGTTTTGTTTTTTTCTTTACTGACATGTACAGTATGTACTGCACAGAACAGGAGAAGAGCCGGGGACAGCACCCACAGATCACCCGGGTGCACTGTTGGTAAAGGGCTTTGGTTAAGAGTGTCTTAGCTCGAGGATTTGACCTATGGTGCATGTTTTGAGTTGATGGGGGAAACCAGAATGGAGGAAACCCACCCAGACATGGAACATGTTAACTCCACTCAAGGAGGCCCAGGCCCTGGGAGTTGAACCTTCATTCTAGTTGTGAGACATCAGCTCATCACTGAGGATTAGACAGGACTAAATTTCAATCAAAATTAAATTAAATGCTCAGGAGACAATGACAAAGATTAGACAAAATAAATGTATGTACTTCTGAGGTCAGATCTCAAGAGGAGTCAGTCGGGTACATGCCTGTGATTTCCCAGTTTGAGCCAGATGCCCTGATGTTGTCATGGTTTCTCGTCAATAAAATAATGAACGGACTAGTGGACTAGGAGTGTCGCACATTCGGCAAATGACTTGGGGAACGATAATGTCTCTCCACATATTGGACCATCGTAGGCTGGGAGGTGCTTCCTACTTGTCTCTATAGATGTCTTTAAAGCCATACTGAGGAACATTCCAGGCAAAGCGATAAGATCTCCATGGAGACATATAGGTGATGTACTCTCCACCAGTAAAGTTACACGATGCACTATTTGTAATGATTAATATACTGCATGTAGCCTACACATTTTGTTCTTCCTTCACACATAAATCAATTTTTGAACTGGTACATTTATTTAATTTTTTTCCCCAACTCAGAAAGACATGTGATTGTGAGTGTGTGTGTATCCACGACGACGGCATCAACAACAATGTGCGCATCGGGCCTAGGTTTTACTGCTGGATCCAGATTGGATTAAGTGACTGTGGACATGTTGGTGAGGCATGTGATGGACAAGCAGATAAGAGCCACCACAGAGATGCCCAAGGGTGACACGATGTGACAGTCAAGTGACAAGCTGCATTAGACAGGCACAAGAAGAAGCTGTGGAAGGCCCAAACCAGATACCGTTCAAGTTTAATAGAGTTTAACAAAAACAACAGCAGGTTTCTGTTCTTCACTGGAGCCAGGCTGGCAAACTGCCACGATACCCGCTATCAACAAATCACAACAATTAGAGATAAATTAAATGACGTTACTCCTTGAACTAAGCAAGCCCAGGCTCTAGTGTCCCACGTCTGTCAGTGATACTAGACAGGTTTACTGCTGTCAACCAAGCTGAGATAACTTCAGCCTTTATGTCCTCAAAAACTTGTATGTTAGACCCTATTCCAAGCAGACTCCTCAAAGAAATCCTTCCTCTAATTATAGATTCTTTCTTTAATGTAATAAATACCTCATTAGAAAATGGTTATGTCCCCCAGTCCTTCAAATATGCAGTGATTAAACCGTTTCTGAAAAAAAACTAATCTTGAACCTGATCTTTTAGCCAACTATAGACCTATCTTTGTTCTTCCCTTTGTCTCAAAAATCCTTGAAAGTGTTGTAGCTAAAAAGCTTTGTCGCCATCTACAGGAAAGTTTTCAATCAAGATTCAGAGCACACCACAGCACAGAAACTGTCAGCAGCTAATAACATGAATTGTATTGTGACTTTACTTAGTGCAATGGGCTGGTCTCAGTCCTGGTTCAGTGCAACGTTTGACACCATCAGTCACAATGTGACAGAGGTGTCAGAGGGGCCTCAGCCAATGTTCCCTCTAATTTTTCACGAGTCTGAGCAAACACACAAACTCCCTGAGCGGTCCCATGGACCACTGTGAGCAACATCAGACGTGTGCACTGTGGTCATGCTGCATCACATCCATCCAAGTTAAATGGTTTATTAAAAGAATCAAATTACCGCATTTACATTTCTGTTATAAGACTTTTAATTAAGTGCTTTAGCCCACTTATACAATGAAAATGACAAAAATCTTGCTCATGACGTGTGTAGTATGTTAATGCTATTGGAAGTATAAATATTTAATTTTAACTATGGCACAACACGAGCTTCCACCCAAACCAAGACAACTGTAAACTCCAATGTTGAAAACACACTTAACATTTTTATGATAAAGCTCTGACTTGTATTAGTATAAGCCATTGTGAGAAGCTTTTGCTGTGCACTGAGTGAGATTGTCCTACTGTGTCTGGGAGACAGTCTGTTAACTGTTTTTCAGTACATGACATAATCATTTGATTTTTACAACTCATAAACTAGTGACAATGTTTGAATATCATGTGACAATGACCAATACACACTGAGAGGAATCTGTATCTGCACACCCAGCTGCTCTATTACTGTACATTTACATAACATATCAAAACACAATATATAATGTGTATTTGTATATAAAATATATTCAAAACAAGTGGTATGGGTCAAAATAAATATATATTTACAAACCACACACTTCAAAATGTAAAAAAAAACCACACACTGGAAACTAATAATACACTGTACATGTGACAGTGTGACAGTCATTCTGTGTGTGCGTGAATGATTGGTGGTGGTCGGGGGGCGCAGATTGGCATTTGCTAATGCTAATAATTACACATAATACACATTTGACCCACAATTAAGTCAATAGCAGAATAAACCTCGCTTACCAATCAGGAACAGTATCCAGTCCATCAAATCATCAGGTCCTCTGCTCCTCAGTCCACCGTGAGATCTTCACTCGGTTCCACGAACCGCTCCTGGTCCGAGGTGCCTCTAGTTTAACTTGTACAAACATCCACAGTGTCCTCGGTCGCGTACTTCCTTTCTTTTGTCCGTTTCGTCATGTTTAAAACGCAAAACTGCTGTAAAACAGTGCGTAAAATTACGCAATTATACGTGCGTATACGTAATTTTACGTGCGGATCTTTGCCCGAGGGCGGGCCGTCGGAACATTAAGGGGTTAAACACTTAGAATCATTAGCGAGTCTTCACTCCACATCGGTCACGGTGGCTGTGTCTCAATTCGCCCACCTGGCCTTAGAATCACCATTGGAAGGGCGGTTCGAAGGGCAGTGACGTGATTTCCGGCGCGACAAGGGCTGTCCCATTTCACCCCACCCTACTGAATGCGGCCGACAAACCTGCCCTTCCCTTTGCACCGTTTCCATGGAGATCGGCCGTAACTGAAGCCTGCATCCGTGCACACTTCACGCACTTCTATATCCCGTCATGCACCGCGCCTACGCAAAAAAGAGAAGAAAATGGAGTCCGTTGCGCAATATACGTTCAAATGTTCGTACTGGTTTACCTCATCTACAACAGAGCGACATGAAACTGTTAAATCTGAATAAAGATCTGTACAGTGTGTTTGATGATTAAAAAGGAGTTACATGGAATAAAGGAATGTGCAGTTATTGCTAGACAATAAGAAGACATTATTATCATTAAAAATTATTACTGCAATAAGAATAATGTAAGAATCTTCGTTTCTATTGTAAGCGTCAAAGACCAAGAGACTGAAACGTAAAGTCAGAAGAGTTTAATGAGTTGCACACAGGTAATGTGAACAATGAAGCAACGGACTCTCCAGAAAGGACAGAAGAGAGTCCTGAGACATGCACAAAATCTTCATGTGTTCCGGTACATTCCATAGGTCTGCACCCCCTGGTGGCACGTGTCATTTACTTTCGTGTTAGTAAATCAAGATACTAGCTTGATGTAGCGCTGCACTGCTAGAAAATACCTTATAATAATCAGATGAAAAGAACTGGCACGGCATAGAAGGGAAACAGCGCCCTCTACTGTTATTAAAGTGGTGTAGCCACTGGCCAAAATACCGAACCATTAAACTGCAATATCCCACTATATGTACCACTAATCAGTGTTCTCTGGTTTATAGACTATGAATGTAAAAATGATATTGTTACCTCTGTCTCTGTTATTACGTTTTCACAAGATATATTTTGTTTAAGTTATGAAGTAGCTACAATTGAGAAAAAAAATCACCTCGAACGTTATATTTGCCTATTGATATTCAATCTAAACAGAAAGAAACGGCTGTGACGACGACATCTTGACTTTTTTTCTATTAAATAATAAATCATTAAGAATAACGTACGTAATGTGCGTATCGTACGTTCAAAGACAGTGGTGGAAGTGCGGTCCGTGGTGTAGACCTGTCCCACTTCAGCAAGATGGCGGCTACACTGAGGAGGGCAGATTCTCCACCGGAACCTTCAAACTGCACTTTTGAAGAGTACTTCGTAAGGACCCTTGAAGGGTGCATTTGGCGAATTGAGACACAGCCATCGGCTAAAACACTGGGAGCGGGACATGAGGACGCCTGTCAATGACGTTGATAAGATGCGCAAATACGTATGTGAATCACATAATTGTCTGGAGCTGCTCGTCACCGGTCACACTCACTGACTCACATTGAAAAATAGCGCAGAATGAATTGTTGTGTGTTTATTTTATTTTCAACTCCGGTTCGATTTTTTTTGTGCGCAGCACAGATTTTCTGTGCGCGGAGACCGTGTCAGCAGTGCGCAATTGCGCACGCGCGCAGTTTGGAGGGAACAGTGGCCTCAGCCCTCAGCTGGTTTAAATCCTACTTTTCTTATTCTTGGTACCAGTTTGTTAATGTAAATCAGATCACCTCGTTGTGTTCTGGACCAAGTATCAAACCCTGCGGCGCTTGGTCCATTTTCTAAATTGCTGTTGGCTAAATCAGTCATTCTGTTAATACCTATGTGGCAGCTGCTGTTGTGATTTTGTGCTTTACAAAAATAAATTTAATTGAATGTGCACATTTGAGTGTTGTATTGTATTGTATTGTATTTATTGTATTGTACTGTATTGTATTGTATTGTATTGTATTGTATTGTACTGTATTGTATTGTATTGCATGCATTTGGCTACAGCGAGGATGTGGTTATGAAGACCTCTTCTGCTCTTGTGCTGTGGTGTAGGAGACTCTCACAAACACGATCAGCAGCAACACACAGTCAGCAAGTCTCAGAGGACATGAGCAAGACTTCCAGTCCTTCGACTGAAACATCAAAATGATCTGACATAATATTCAGGCAAAACGTATTTGTTTATTTCCTCATTTGAACATAGTGCCACGCTCACCCTGTATCCTGTATTTCAGTCTATCGTAGGGCCGGCCCTAGCCTTTAGGGGGCCCTAAGCAGAATTTGCCTTGGGGGCCCTCACCACATCAGCAACACAAATCCCTCATTGCATCTTGATACTGCACAGATCTCTACAGATTACAGGCTGTATAAATAACACACCATAGACATCAAGAATCTTACGTCAGACACTGTACCGGTATCAAAATAGGTGGTGCATTATAATGTGGCCCTATTGGCTAAAGTGAGAATATACGTACAGGTTGTAAAAGCTACATGATAGATATTTTTACAAAAAAACATCTGTTTAGACTAAATCAGTTTTAACATAAGACCCACTAAATATACTTTTCTTTTATATATTTATGTTTGATATGATAAACACTGCCAAGAGTAAGTGACTGAAGTCAGTCAGTTGTTGATAGATTAGTATAGATAATTTAATACAATATTGGCTATAACATTGAGTCAAACTGTGTTGATATCACAAAAAACATTAGGTTATGTGTTGAATACCATATTATATTTATTTATATTCATAAATTACTAATGTGTACACTCTGATAAATTACTTAAATATTAAATTATTATCACCAGGCATTACCAGCTTCAGAATCTTCAGCAGCATCTTGAGATGTGGATGTCACTTCATCTCCAATGGCAAAGAACTTGTCTAAAGAGCCTTTGCAGAAAAAACATAAAATGCAGTCAGACTAAATATAAATCCAAATCCTGAATAATGACAATAGTGATGAAATGAAATAATTATAGGTTTTATCACAGGCACTTTGCTGTTATTTGTGACTATTACGTTATTTATTTATTTTTAGCACTCATATAACATATAACAATAAAAAGAACACAGTTTATGCAAAAAAGAAAAAAAAAAAAAAGGTGCAGGAAGAGGCAAAAAGCCCAAATATTAACCTCATGAATACATAAAATTGAACACTGTGGTGGTGCACTGGATAAAAAATGGCATTTATGCAACTTAAAAAGTGAATTCAAACATGGATTGAAAATCAATAAAACATCCAACAATTGAAAGATTATTAAACATTTCCCTGAAATATCCATTTCCTTAAACTCTTTTTAAATAAAGTTTCTGCCATCACGAGCCACATGGCTCTACACTTTACAGCCTCTGGATCATAGACAATGAGTTTTGTATCTTTGAGTCTGCATTAATTTTAAGTAAAATGTGAAATGTTTAGGGATAGGGATAATAATTATACAATAGTTACATATAGTTTATAAATGGCATTGAATAAAATAAGACTGTTACTAACTGGCTTTATTATGCTGCTCAGGTCTTCTACAGATGTGAAAGACCGGTGTCCCGTTAGCTCCATGCCCAGGCTCTCTCGATAATTTAGCCGAGCAATGTAGCACCAAACACCGCAGTGACAGTGAGACACACTGACAGCAACGCCTTAGCCTGGATTTAATGTTAAGGGATGCACAACAGCAGATTTCCTGGCTAACTGGCTAAAAACAATATCCTACACACACACACACACATAATTTACAGGCAGGAAACACGATCATGAAAATGTTATGTTTCATAATGACACTTTCACTACTGAGCATAAGGATGTACGGTCGTCCACAAACACAGCAACACCACCTTACGCTGGGCCTGGGCTGGGCCCCGCCGCCTGCTACTACACCTGCTGCTGCGATGCTATGCTAAGTGCTAATAGCATGTTGACATACTCAAGATAGCGGTGGGTGGTGACATTGTGAATTAAAATGACGATAACGTAACTTGTCACATTAATTGCATTAACCTCTTTGTAAGATTCACTCAACATTACCTCTAGATTGTTTCTTCTCTCCTTTTTACGCTTCTCCGCACCCGACGGGTAGCTTCGTTTGGACATGATGAAGACGATGAAAACTCGGAACAGTCGGGCACAGTACCGTTCCATTATGCATTTGTTTATTCCACACTCGTGCTCGCTTACAATAAAGTTGGCCAATCATCGCAAGATCAGGTGTAGCGTCATTCAGTTAGTTGCCAGATTGTCAATACAAATACATCATGTGTCACTACACAGTGCGCTTACTGCGCTACAGCCGAGATGCTTCAGTAGCGCGTACTGCGCGCGTACTAAATGCAATGTATATTGTGGGGGGTTGCCAGATTGGGGGCCCTCTTGAGTCCTCGGGGCCCTAAGCGACCGCTTAGTTCGCTTATAGGCTGGGCCGGCCCTGGTCTATTGTCAAGATAAACTGAGACACAGACCCAAGGCAGAGGACTATAGAGGTATGCTAGGGGAGTTATGGGAAAATTTAGCAATTTTTTTTCTCCCACATAAGCCTACAAAAATAGTACACCTATATGCTGTGTGCCACATCAACAGCTATATGTTTTTTCCAAGTGTGTCTAAGTAGAGGGTACACAGCTTTAATAAGTAACAGTTTTGGACACAGAGAGGTTAGCTTATTTTAAAAGCTAAAGTAAGGTATACTTTTGTGATCCCTCATGAGGGAATTTCATTCTCTGCATTTGACCCATCCTTCAACCTTGATCTTGAGCTACTCTTGGTCAAGGCTGCCTTAGGCTGGAGGATTTTACCTATTGTGCGTGTTTTGGATTGATGGGGGGAAACAGGAGTGCCCAGAGGAAACCCACCCAGACAAATGGAGAACATGCAAACTCCACACAGAATGGCCTGAGTGACCCAGGGAACCTTCTAACTGTGAAGCATGAGCACTAACCCCTCAGCCACTGTTTGGTTGAGTATAGAGTAGGGTGACCAGACACCTATTCGCCCGGGACAGTCCCAGTTTTGAGCCCTGTTTCCTCATGTCCCAGAAGATTTATTCAAAACCATGGATTGGTCCCATTTTTATACAAGACATGGCCCAGGTGTTACTATTTTTGACCAATTTTACACCCGCCAACAGTAAAGGGTGCAATATACAGTCATTTGTTTAGTTAAAATACAGAAAACCATGCTTGAAAATGACCATAAGGAAAAAAAAAAAAAAAATCCACTGATAAAAGTCCCTCAGATTATGACTGTTCTACAAATGAGTCAAGAATGGACAATGTTACACGCTCTTTTCACAATTTTATTTATACCAACCATCCCAGGTTAGAATTTTGAAAATCTGGCCACCTTAGTTTAGAAGCTTTTTTTCAGAAGGGGCCTGGGATACTCTGCCTGTCTCTGCCTGTCTGTTGGGCGATTCAGTTATTTCACTTGTTGATTCCACAGAAATCTACACTGTTTCTCACTCTGTGTTATTATTATTATTGTTTTTGTTATTTGTTATTTGTTTTTTGTTTTTTTTTACTTTTTACTTATAAGCTGTCATGGTCTTTTCGAACTCTTAGTTACGGACCCATTTCTAGACTAAATGCTCTTTGTGTTCAAAAAGATGGCAAAAATGTACTATAACAACAATACTTCCAAATTAATATAAAGCCTTGGTAATGTGAGTTATTATAATTGTTATTTAAAATGGATTGTAAGCATTAAATGAGATTGTTATAAATCTGTGAGCATTTTTATAGCTGAGGTGGACTTTCACAGTGGTGATTTAGCAGAGTTCGCTCCATGCTTCTTCTCAATAACATCATTTTGATAATTTACGTCTCACTGGTGGAAGCACTTAGGCTTAAAAAGGAGTTATACAAATGATTTACACACACTCTCTGTTCACACATCTGGACAGTAAGAAGACAAATATTGAGAATCTTCCTTAAAGATTCACTATTTAACTTTTGTGGTGTAGCATGGCACCTGCTTATCTCCACAGTGATTAATGTAGAAAGATTTCAGACGTAGTCCTTAGGGGTGTCATTTATAAAGTGTGTGCATGTATAAAGATACTTTATATGTGACTTTCCACGTTAAGCTTGTGATTTAGAAAAAGACAAGTTGACGTGGAAATAGGCCTCATTGTTCAGCATATGATTGAAAGCATGATTAGTGTGATCTCTTTGCTCTTAAACCTTGTGTTAAATACTGTGTGTTTAGACATTGAGATGAACTTGTTTCTCAAGTAAAAATGCTACGCATGGTTATTTTAAGATGTTCCTTCAGTAACAAGCTGCAGCTACCTCTTTGTAACCAATCTTGTCAGTGACTGCAAGCAATCTTTTTGGTGACATATTCTGCCTTCCTGTAAACAGTTAAATCAGGAGCAAAACTCTGAGTTTGGTCAAGGGTGGACAATAAATTGCTGAAAATTAGAACTATCCTTCAAAGGGAGTTGCAATGGTACCTAATCATAAATTCAATAACTATGTTATTATGATGAGGCTATTATTATACCACTATTTGGCATTGAACAATGAAAAGGTATTCAGTAGACACTTTCATTTATTTACAAATAAGCTAGGTGTGCAACTGTACAAAATACGGTTGAACAAATATGAAAATATGGAAACAAATTCAACTCTTAACTGTTTTAACTCCACAAGCTGAACAATGGATGCTTGTTTAACATTCACAATACCATATAAAAGTAACTATTGTTAAAAAGAACCATTTAAAGATTAAACAGAAGCACTACATTTCATTTTTACTCCAACAATTTTTTGAAGTGTAAATTAATGGCAAATATTAAAGAAAATATTATTTAAGGTTTTAATCACGTTATCACTATAATTTCTTTATTAAAAATCCGTGGACTATATGATGTCTGTTTAGTTATAACTCAAAACTAACCAAATGAACGAGAGTGCACACAGCTGAAGCTCACGTAGACTTACACTCACCTGAAGGATTATCAGGAACACCATACTAATATGGTGTTCGACCCCCTTTCGCCTTCAGAACTGCCTTAATTCTACGTGGCATTGATTCAACAAGGTGCTGAAAGCATTCTTTAGAAATGTTGGCCCATATTGATAGGAGCATCTTGCAGTTGATGGAGATTTGTGGGATGCACACCCAGGGCACGAAGCTCCCATTCCACCACATCCCAAAGATGCTCTATCAGGTTGAGATCTGGTGACTGTGGGGGCCATTGTAGTACAGTGAACTCATTGTCATGTTCAAGAAACCAATTTGAAATGATTCGAGCTTTATGACATGGTGCATTATCCTGCTGGAAGTAGCCATCAGAGGATGGGTACATGGTGGTCATGAAAGGATGGACATGGTCAGAAACAATGTTCAGGTAGCCCGTGGCATTTAAACGATGCCCAATTGGCACTAAGGGACCTAAAGTGTGCCAAGAAAACATCCCCCACACCATTACACCACCACCACCAGCCTGCACAGTGGTAACAAGGCATGATGGATCCATGTTCTCATTCTGTTTACGCCAAATTCTGACTCTACCATTTGAATGTCTCAACAGAAATCGAGACTCATCAGACCAGGCAACATTTTTCCAGTCTTCAACTGTCCAATTTTGGTGAGCTTGTGCAAATTGTAGCCTCTTTTTCCTATTTGTAGTGGAGATGAGTGGTACCCGGTGGGGTCTTCTGCTGTTGTAGCCTATCCGCCTCAAGGTTGTGCGTGTTGTGGCTTCACAAATGCTTTGCTGCATTCCTCGGTTGTAACAAGTGGTTATTTCAGTCAACGTTGCTCTTCTATCAGCTTGAATCACTCGGCCCATTCTTTGACCTCTAGCATCAACAAGGCATTTTCGCCCACAGGACTGCTGCATACTGGATGTTTTTCCGTTTTCACACCATTCTTTGTAAACCCTAGAAATGGTTGTGCGTGAAAATCCCAGTAACTGAGCAGATTGTGAAATACTCAGACCGGCCCATCTGGCACCAACAACCATGCCACGCTCAAAATTACTTAAATCACCTTTCTTTCCAATTCTGACATTCAGTTTGGAGTTCAGGAGATTGTCTTGACCAGGACCACACCCCTAAATGCATTGAAGCAACTGCCATGTGATTGGTTGATTAGATAATTGCATCAAGGAGAAATTGAACAGGTGTTCCTAATAATCCTTTAGGTGAGTGTATACGCGCTTATTTATTTATTTATTTATCTTTATTTATACAGAGGGACCCAATGAGAGCACTTGGGCTCTCTTTTTCATGGGTGCCCTGTTTAAAATACAACACAAACAATCAAAACAAATAAGTCCATATAAAACATCAATAACAAGTGCAGGTGTGTGTATAAAAGTTTGTTATCAGATTATTAAAATGCAATTGTGTCACCAACGTGTCCAGTTTTGCTTTTCCTTGGAGCATATTCCATTTTTGTGAAGCAAAACAGCTAAAAGCCTCTTTCCCATCTCAGTTCTGCTGTGGCTCGTTCTTAGCCTTATGCAGTCATGTGATCTGGTGTTAAATGTTCCGGTATCAATAATTAACAAGCAGGTGAGGTATTCTGGCAGTTTTTGAAGTAATCCCTTATAGATAAACTTAATGCAGTGCTGTTCTCTTCTAACAGACAGTGATGGCCAACCTACTTTTTCATAGAGCGTACAGTGATGAGTTACAAATCCATCACCTGTAATAAAACGAAGGGCAGAGTGAAATAGTGGATCCAATGATTTCAAAGCAGAGGCTGAAGTCTGCATGTACCACATCCCCATAATCCAATTCAGATAGGAAAGTTGCTTGCACTATTTCTTTTCTGTAACTCATTGGGATACAATATTTGTTTCTGTAATAAAATGATAATTTAGATTTTAAACTGTTACATAATTCTGAGATATGTTTTTTAAAGGATAAGTTTTCATCAAGCCAAAATTCAAGATATTTATAAGTGTCAACTCTTTCAATGGATGTACCATTTAGCGTGTAAAGATTTGTAGCTTGCATGTTACTGAAAGGTTGTTTTTTTTTAAAAATCATATACTTAGTTTTACTTGCATTCAAAAACAGCTTAAGATATATGAGGGAGTTTTGGATTTCATTAAAATCCAAAGTTTCAAATCCAAAGCTTAAGTTTCACTTTTGTTTTCTCCGCTCACGGCAATTGATAACAAAGGCAGCGCTTGCAGGACCTGCTTTTTGTTTTAATAACTATGCGATACCTGAGCTAAGGAGGACGGTTATTGTGCTTTATGCACATGCGCTCCACAATTGATATATTTACTATGCTGCATTGACCTGGGAATTACACTTTTATCATGACCGAGGAGGAGGTTTTTGGTGGGGTTTGGTTCATATTATGTGTGAACGCACCACCTACCCGGAGAGGGCAAGCCATTTTTTTCCGGTCGAGAACTATGACTTTGGATTTGGAGCTGATTCTCATATCAGCCACTTCACACTCGGCTGCAAACCACCCCAGTACAGCAGGTCCTGGCTCAATGAAGCCATCAGGACAACATCATCTGCAAACAGCAGAGATAAGATCCTGTGGTTCCTGAACTGGACCTCCTCCAGCCTCTGGCTGCGCCTAGAAATTCTGTCCACAAATACAATGAGCAGAACCGGTGACAAAAGGCAGCCCTGGTGAAGTCCAACGTGCACTGGGAACAGGTCTGACTTTCTGCCGGCAATGCAAACACACCTCCTGGTCTGGTCTTACAGGGACCGGACAGCTCTTAGCAAAGGGCCCCAGACCCCGTACTTCAGGAGCACCTCCCAAAGGACATCACGAGGGACACTGATGAATGCCTTCTCCAGATCCACAAAACTCATGTGAACTGACCGGTACTCGTCAGCTGCCTAAGGAGTCCCACAAGCTAAAAAGGCTGAATCCTTCAGCCTGACGGCATCCCTTACTTCCGGTGTCCTCCACCGGGTTTAGGGGTTGCCGCCGCGACAAGCACAGCAGACCTTACCACCACAGCTGCAAGTGGTCACATCGATAATAGAGGAGGAGAACATGTCCCACTCGGAATCCACATTCCCAGCCTCCCCTGGGATCTGAGAGAAGCTCTCCCGGTGGTGTGAGTTGAAAACTCCACTGACAGAGGGCTCTGCCAGATGTTCCCAACAGACCCTCACAGTACACTTGGGTCTGCCAGGTCTGTCCGGCTTCCAAGACGTGCAGCCGGAGGTCAGATGTCATGACAACAAAGTTGATCATCGACCTTTGACCTAGGGTGTCCTGGTGCAAAAACGAGGAAAACCCTAAAACACGTAACGCCTTTTACATAAAGTAACAGAGCAGAATAAGAAAACTGAATTTCTGAATGGTACTTATACTGAGACTTTACTGGCATTAGCTAAATAAATGCCGGACACATTTTTGCAGATTTTCTGTCTCTTTTGCAGAAAAAATGACAGCAAATGTACAGCCTCGACATCTGTGTCCATGTCTCTGGAGCAACGGACTAAATCAATGCGTAACAACAGGGAGGAATGGATTGATTTTTCATTTTCAGATTTATTTAATGACAGTGAACTGTGGATACTGTATACATTCTAATATATAAATAGGTTTTACCATAATTCATGATTTTTTTTAGAAGCGTTAATGCACAGGGAGAGGTAGACAATAAGAGAGGAGAGGGGGACACTAGACAGCAAAGGGAGGGTCCATGATTTCCACCTATATCTTAAGGTATCTTAGTTCATTTACGAACTTGTACAGACGGTATGTAAAATTTCCATGTAGGTCCAGTATTCTGAGAGTACGTATACAGAGAGTACGTTTCCCAGAGTGAAGCTCCTTTGTAAAAAGGCAATGCATGTGTCTGCTGTCTGTACCTTCACTCATCTGATCAGATAAAAACTTCTTTCAACTCTCTGTCTGGTCTGGAATCACTTCCTTCACAATTACAATGATCGATGGAACTATATTTTTTGGGGGTCAATATTTATCGTGTGTACGATGAGATACAATGAGATCTGAGGGTCGAATTAATCATCTCTATGACTCAGTACAGATGCAAACTAAGGAAAGTGTTTCATTCTGCTATTTATTTATTGCAGCATTTTTTAACAATATTGTTGATTTAGAATTGCTAATGTGATTAAAATCTGAGTTATTGTGCCAGAGACATAAATTTGTTTTAATATTATTGTTTATTGTCTATTGTGCTTATTTCAGCAATATATCGCACTTCAAAATATTCAAGTTATTGTGATAGATCAACATGGAAATGAGTGGTCCAGTCCAAAAACTTCTAATTTAGTGCATCACGGTTTTCAGAGATGAGGCAGAAGATAATCTATGCTCAGTGAGATTAAAATATGAATACTAAAAGAAGACACTTTTAGTATGAACTCCATGGAAAGTTTTATAAATGTGACCCCAGGACACTGTCTGCTCCAGATGCCATTTTCAATTTGATGGTATTGTCTTGAGGTGCTAGAGTTAATCCTACTCTTGGTTGATTAAGTCTAGCCCTGAAGATAGAAGTTTAAGACTGCCCTGCCCTTCATTATGGGGGCATTATGCCCCCCTTGTAGACTATTGGTCATTATGGGTCATTATGGGTCATTATGCCCCTGTTGTAGATCCCTCATTTATCCAGAAGCGGCCCAATATATGGTCTCCATGTGTATGTTGTTGCTTTGACTAGAATGTTCCACACATTTATCTTACATGTATTCAGTTAAAGGTGTTTTTATTGTTCAAAAATACCTTGAAAGAAAAATGCATTCTTCTGGGATCTCATTTATAAAACTTAACATGGTATTCTATGCGTACATAGGAACAAAACCCAGACTTCCTCTAACTTGCTTACCTCTCTTTCTCGCGCTGAGTGCAGGCCTCCTTCTGTCTCATCTCTGAAAGCCCCACTGCACAAAGCTCTTCTGGCCTGTGATTACTATGCTAACAGAGCCATGTGGGAACACAATTAGACCACTAAATGAGACTGGTGATAGTTTAAAAACTTGGGCTTAAAATGGGAACAGAGAATTTTTGAGCACTCAGAGATGATGATTTTGCATAAAAGAGGGGGGGATTACATTTTACATTTCTATGTGGTATTACCTGCTAACACCATGTTACCTTTTATTGTTTTGAAAATGCTATTAGCCAAAAACAATATATAAAAATGTTTAATACGTTTTAGTTTCATTTTTGACGCTTTGAGTCCCTCTTTTATTTGCTCACCATTTTAAGTTACTCCCTCTTCGGAGCGCTATCACAATACTATCAGTGTGCATTTTCCTAATGAAACTATTGCACATCTTATGAGGTTTGTGAAGTGTAGTGTATTGTTCGGACCGTGCTTTTGCGTATATATGAAATATTGTTTCATTCGGCGGTTTGCAGCCGAGTGTGAAGTGGCTGGGATGAGAATCAGTTCCTCCAAATCCGAGGCCATGGTTCTTGACCGGAAAAAGGTGGTTTGCTCTCTCTGGGTGGGTGGTGAGTCCCTGCCCCAAGTGGAGGAGTTCAAGTATCTCGGGGTCTTGTTCACGAGTGAGGGAAGGATGGAGCGGGAGATTGACAGGCGGATCGGTGCAGCGTCTGCATTGAGGCGGTCGCTATATTGGTCCGTTGTGGTAAAGAAGGAGCTGAGCCCAAAGGCAAAGCTCTCGATTTACTGGTCAATCTATGTTCCTACCCTCACCTATGGTCATGAGCTCTGGGTAATGACCGAAAGGACAAGATCGCGGATACAAGCGGCCGAAATGGGTTTCCTCCGCAGAGTGGCCGGGCGCAATCTTAGGGATAGGGTGAGGAGCTCAGTCACACGGGAGGAGCTCGGAGTAGAGCCGCTGCTCCTACACGTTGAGAGGAGCCAGCTGAGGTGGCTCGGGCATCTGCTCAGGATGCCTCCTGGACGCCTCCCTAGGGAGGTGTTCTGGGCATGTCCTACCGGGAGGAGGCCCCGGGGAAGACCCAGGACACGCTGGAGGGACTATGTCTCTCGGCTGGCCTGGGAATGCCTTGGGGACCCACCAGAGGAGCTGGAGGACGTGTCCGGGGTGAGGGAAGTCTGGGAGTCCCTGCTTAGACTGCTGCCCCCACGACCCGGCCCCGGATAAGCGGAAGAAAATGGATGGATGGATGAAATATTGTCATGCAGGAGCATGGGCGGTATAGGCCTGTGGGCTGAGTCTTGTACAGGCTCGTATACTGCTAACCGTAAAGAGGGTTCAAATAGGGCCCAGGAGAGATCACTAGATTACTCAAACAAGCGTGGGTGGCATCTAAAATCTCTTCATGCATGTCTTTGATGAGGGAACAGCATTATAACATGTTAGAAAGCTCCAAAAAGTCTTTAATGGATTAATGAAACAAGCATAAATTATGCAAAGAAAACAACTCCTGATATGTTTTGTTGAGGGGGACAACAGTACAAAATGGTTAAAAGCTCAAAAATTACAATGTAGCATATTATGTGTTATTTAAGCTTTTGTGATTTTTTTGGAACCAAATGTTAAAATAATGACCTGCTTATGTTACAGTTAGTACTGAATACGCCACAGTAGCTTTCTAGGTATTTCATTTAATCATATATTGGTGTCATCAGAATAAATGCACCCTTTGAACTTGCTGAGGTGGCCTTTCACAGCAGGCTTTTTCAAATAAGTGCTGTCCATTTGAAACGTGGGGAGTGATTTAGCAGAGTTCGCTCCGTGCTTCTTCTCAATAACTTCATTTTGATAATTTACGTCTCACCGGTGGAAGCACTTAGGCTTAAAAAGGATGTGTCCAAATGATATATACACAGTCTAGGAGAAGACACAAGATGAACCAGATCAGAAACCATGAGAATAATCCACCTGTATCGATCCTACCAGACAATGTGAGGCCTTACTGGGGAATTTGCACTGAAAACGACAATTGATCTAAAACTTCTTGATAAAAGATACAAAAAAATGGCTTTGTGATGTTTTTAAACCTGTAAACATGTATGACCTGGAATCAGATTTTTTATTATTATTATTATTTTTATAAATGCAAGCCTCAAGCCTCAAATGTCAAAATAGGATTACTCAATTGTACATGCATGAATCAATCAAAATACAAATTTGATTATGTTAACGATAAGGGACACTGTTGCAACATAGTTAAAAGCTTTTTAAAGTCTATTTAATATATTAATTAAAAAGCTAGTTTATTATATGTGATTCTTCTGATGTGAGATTAAAGGTGCACTATGTAACTTTTCTAGAGGAGGGTCCACTACTTGCAAGTGACCATGGAAATGTTATTGCCTTGCCTGGAATGACAAACAAGCGGCACCTTCAGGCCAAGTTAAATCTGTGGAGAAGCAAGCCTGCTCGCTGGAAAAATGTTTTTCAAGGTTTTATTGTGCAGTAAATACACCTGTAATTGAATACATTTAAGATAGATTTGTTTAATGCCATACTGTGGAATATCCAAGGCAAAGCAAAAAAATCACATGATGCATCTTCAATGTCATACATCAGCAATCCAGATGCATAAACTAGCTTTTAAAGAAACTGTATGTAGCCTGCACTCTTAAAAAAGGCACAGTCCCAACTGACCCTGTCTTGCCCTTAACCCTTAACCTGCAGATAGATGACACATACAAGTTTTTTTCATTCTCAGTATATGTACAGGCCTCATGTGAAAGCTCAGAACATCTAAAATGTATTCACTGAGCGGCAGAGGCTGCAGTAGCACTGAATAATGTTTGGCTGCAGGTGCTGGGGTTTAGGTAATGAGAATTCAGATCAGAGAAAGAGCTTTTCCATCTTTAAGGTACTCAGAGTGCTTTACATCAAGGAAACACTCACCCATTCACGCGCGCATTCATACACCAGTGTACACAGATACTGGGGGCGAGGTGGGTTAAGTGTCTTGCCCAAGGACACAACAACAACATTAATCTGTGAGAGTTGGAACCGCACCAGCAACCTGTGCCTTGGTGGATCTAATTGCTGAGGCTATCTACATGAAACAACAACTGGTACAAAGCTAGACGTCTTCTCTATCAACGTAAAAAGTTAAATGATTTTTTTTTTTCACAAATGCTTCAGAAAGTGGTGCCATTATTCAACTCCAGCATACAGTATCAATTTTGGCTGATATCAACCAAGGTATACAGATACAGTTAATCGATACAGATATATATCTATTTTGGCTCTCCCTCATTCTCTGCCCATGTGTCATGCCAAGTTTATCCTCATTAGTCTTTTTGAACAGACCCATGAAGAACAATGGAAATATAGATTATAGGACATCATATTGGCTTAAAAAATCTATATCAGCCCTTTCCTAATTATTGTTTCCTGAATAATTATAATATTGGGACTAAACAGGACAAAACTGGGACAAACGAGGGCTAAACCAGACTAAAACATGGGTTAAACTAACCAAAACCAGCTCTAAATCAGAACCCTGATCAACTCTGGTCTGATGCCACCATCTTTGTTCTAAAGTGGTGTTTTGTTGTGTCTTTTAGGTCGTATTCACACTAGCACTGGTTAGTACGCTTTAATCGAACTCTAGTTCTTTTGGCCACAAAGTCCGGTTCGTTTGGTCAGGTGTGAATGCGCAATCGAACTCTGATACGGTCCAAAAAAGCGAACTCTGGTCCGCCAAAAAACCTAGGTCTCGGTCCGGTTGATGTGAACTCTGGTACGGTTCGAATGCATATGTGAACGCCAAGCGGACCACAGGCCGCTCCAAAGACAGGAAGCGGATTACATGCAGAGCATTCTGGGTAAATAAAACCAAAACAAACACGGGTGCAAAGCTAGCGGAGAGGAGAAATGGCTCGTGGTCAGACGTGGAGTGAAGAGGAGGTAAAAGCCCTCATAGAAATATGGTCTGACGAAAATATATGTCAGTTACTCGTGATCACGCACAAAAACAACGAGGTTTATAAATTAATAAGTGAAAAAATGAAAGCAGTAGGATTCCCCCGCACTGTAGCGCAGTGTTGTTTACATTTCCCTGCGGAAAAGAAGTTGCGTTGTATTGACCAATAGACGAGCGGCGTTTCTTCTTCATGGTTTTTTGTCTCGTTTCCTTCCATGGTTTTTGGTACAGCGCCACCACATGTGAAGGATTAGACAAGCTTCTCAAAAGGTTTGGTTCGTTTGACAAAAAGCAGTGTGAAAGCAAACCGCTCCAGTTGAAAATGTTAAAAATGTTTCAATTTTGGTCCCGAATCGAACCGAGTCTACTGGACTATTAGGTGTGAAAACGACCTTAGTCTGTATAGTCCAGATAACTATTTTATTTTATAGATGACTAGTCACTTCATCGTTGCAGCCCTATTTTAGTTTTGGCATATTTTCTCAATGTTTAGTTTTTCACAAAAATAAAAAGTTAAGCAATTTTGGTCAGTGGATCACTGAACCAATGATGTTTATGTTGAGAGCAGGATTTGAACTATCCACCTTCAGTGGACAAACACTTCCAACTGAACTTACTGTTACAAAGTCTGCAGTTTTTATGTGCCATTATTTCCTCCACAAACAACACAATCTCCAATTTTATTATGCCTGAAAACTGTACAAATCTAAACTAAAGGGTTAACAAACATGTTGTGAAATGTCCCTGTGTGCCAGATGCCCTCTCTGTGTGTCAGATGCGATGTGTCAGATGTGGTCTTATTCTGTGTAAAAGCTGCTTACCCTGTAGTTTAGATCTGTACAAAAATGTTGTGCAATACGATTCTTGTGTTAGTTTGTCATTTTATATTTCAGTCTTTTTGTCAGTTATTCGGGATGTGTTTAAAACACAAGGACATCTGAATGATCTGAATTCTTGGAGACATGTCCTTTCTGACGAAACTAAAATTGAACTGTTTGGCCATAATGAGTATTGTTACGTTTGGATGAAAAAGGGGGAAGCTAGCAAGTCTAAAAACGCCATCCCAACTGTGGAATACGGGGTTGGCAACGTCATGTTGTGGAGTTGTTTTGCTGCAGGAGGGACTGGTGCACTTCACAAAATAGATGAGGAGGAAACAACATTATGTAGAAATACTGAAACAACATCTCAAGACATCAGTCAGGAAGTTAAAGCTTAGGCACAAATGGTTCTTCCAATTGCCCAAACTGGTTACAAAGTGGCCTGAGGATAACAAAGTTAATCTTTTGGAGTGGCCATCACAAAACTCTGATCTCAGTCCTATTGAAAATGTATGGACAGACCAGAAAAGGCATGTGTGAGCAAGGCAGCCTACAAACTTGGCTCAGTTACACCTGTTCTGTCAGGAGGAATGGACCAAAATTCCTGCCATCTATTGTGAGAAGCTTGTGGACGTATATCCAAAACATGTGACCCAAGTCATACAGATTAAAGACATTGGTACCAAATACTGATGAAAAGTATATAAACTTCTGACTTTAAAGAAAGTAATGAAAAATTGTCCAAATCCATCTCGCATTTAGCAAATAGAAATAATTTTGTTAATCCTATTTGACCTAAAACAGGAAATATTTAGACTGATTTAATGTCAGACAGTGGTGAAAAAAAGTGTATGTGTCTTTTTATATAGCGTATGTAAACTTCTGGTTTCAACTATAAACCAGCATGACCTGACTAACATCCAAATTAGCTCTCAACAACATGTCAAATCAGGCCCAAAATGTTCCAAATTGCTTCATTCATTTTATAACTATTGTTTTTAATCTCCTACAATTTAACGTGCGGCTTTACAATCCAAAGTTCAGCCAATAAACATCATTCTCAATATGTGGGATACGTGCCTCTTGCTGTTTTCTGACCCAAGTTTTTATTGTTAAGTTCTCCTTAATGTTACTCCACACGGCGAGTTTACCCCATCTCACCGTTAAACTTTGCAACAAAACATTATTTATTTACAACCGTTGCCTGGTTTTTGCAAAATTTTGGCAAGCTATCTTCAAAAACAGCATCTTGTGTGAGTGCTTTTGATGCTAATAGGAAAAACGCATCGCAGGGCCGGAGAATGGAGTCAGCTAGTTGACATTTGAATCGTTTTTTATTACTTAATGTTGACATGTTACAGACCGCCAGACGTGTCCAGACAACACAGCCTCACGTGAACTGCTCCAGTGAAAGGAGAGAAGCAGACATTTTGTTTGTGTGAATTTGAATAATCTAGATTCTACGGTGAAGAATTTAACAAAATCTGCAGAACGGCACACCATTTTTCTTGTATCTTGTAAATGTCTCACTACAGAAGGTTCCAGGTTGAATTCAAAGTAGTTATTTTGAAATCGGGGCATTTTTATAACATTGTTTTCATTTAGGATTAGTTGGCAACTGTGCTGAAACACGTTGGCTCATATCGTGTAATCAATAATTGACCTTATTGGCAACAGTACTTTGGGCCTTTTTCACTGCTTTTAAACTTTTGCCACAGTAAGTTTTTATATTACAAGCATGATAATCCTCACTGTCTGCTTTTGAGCTTTGCCTGGGATCCAGAATGCACACTTCTTCAATACTTTACGAAGATATGATTCCGGTCACTCGTACATCTCTTACGTTCAAATGGGTGTGATTGACAGGTGGATTTAACAATCAGGGACACATGGTCTGTGCGTATAAAGACAAATACGGCTGCTTAACAAGGAAAAAAGGAAGAAAAAATATCACGGGGGGCTGAAAAACATATCGGTTTTCTTTTTATGTATTTACCCTTTATTCAACCAGGTAAATGTTTGCAGATAAATATTTCTGCAGAATCAGTGAGAGAAGCACTAAACTCTGTTAATCTGAGGTGAGAGAACATTTATTTTGTTTAGCACAGTAGGAAGTGCCAATGAGACAATAAGATTGACATTATCATAACAGCCGAACGTGGAATATGTTTTTGTTTTGTTTGTTTGTTTTTTTTACAGTGGATTTCATTTTCAATAATTTTATTTATTCATAATTTTTCTCAAATGTCTCCCAGGCTTCATGCCTTGCTTTGTTCTGTAGTGGTCTGTTAACACTCAAATCATACACCTCATATTACATTATCTTGCATGTAATTGGCCTGCCAGATTACAAAAAATCTCCTCTAAAATGGAAAACTCTAGTTGTCTATTCCAGTAAAGGAACGCATCAAAACATCTGGCAGCGAAAGGAAGCGGCCCGTTACAAAGCAGAAAATTACTGTAAATTTGGATGTTCTGGTTCTGGGGGGATTTCAACTTTCACATGAAAAATGAGTCTGGTTAAAGGCTTCAATAGTAGATTGTTAATACAAAACAGCAACAACTGGAACCTTCGCAGTGCTGAAATCTACAAAGTAACTCAACTTTAATTCACAGCATAAAAACAAATGAAATAAGTGATATCATACTCGACTGCTCTGGATTTGTATTATCCCCATGACGGTATTCTGACCCAATGTTTACCAAGAAAATGCAAATGAAATTGAGAATCATTATATCTTGAGCTCATCCCACTCGGAGAATGTCCAATCTCATCTGATCTCAGGAGCTAAGCAGGTTCACGCCTGGTCAGTGCTTGGATGGGAGAGCATGCACTACAGCGGGGCCGACAGTGAGTAAGACACTTTAGACCTCCTTGCCTTTGAATGAGTGTGGTGTGGGAGTAGGTGATAGTGTAGATTGGCAGCCTTGCTTCTGTCAGTCTACCCCAGGGCAGCTGTGGCTACAATAGAAGCTTACTATCAGTATCGAGTGAACGAAAATGCAATGTAAAGTGTCTTTGAGTGTTCTTTTGAGTGTTTTATTACGATTATCTTATCTAACACAGGTCAATAAAGCCAGGGTTAAGGTCAGGCTAAGGCCGAGCTTTGCAATGGTCACAGACATTACAAATAATGAACAGTAACAAGAGGAGCTAGGACCGACTCAAAACTGCAGAAGTGATGGGCCCTGCTCATCATTGTGGCATTTTACTATAGGCAGCAGTAGATTTTCATATTTTCAGAGTCTTAAAATTTGAAATTAGCGCTAGTAGGGTACTGGGTAGTAAGTGGAGATAGGCGGTAGGTGAAAACAGGATTTTTCTAGGCCCTCAAACTTCAAATGTAGAAGAATACATGCATGAATCAATTCAAATACAACTCTGACTACACTAACAATGCGGGGATACTGTTATAACAGTCTATTCTACACAATATGTCCCTTTTAAGATCATCCCTGAACCACCAGCCCCTACTGTAAACCATTGTTGACAACATTCTTCTGACGCAAAACGCATCGCTCTAAATGGACTCCGCTAAGTGTCTTTATTTTCACACTGAATCGTGACCTCCTGTTCTCTTGTGAATGAAGTCATTTAGCTAAGAGCTACGATTAGCTTTAAACACATTCCTGGCATAGATTTACTAATAGCTGACACATTTACACCATCAAACTGCAACTGAGGCAATGGGGAAAGTGCAAATGGAAAACACATTTCATTTGAGGAAACACAAAGTCTCAAAGCTGAACAATCTGGAGGTACAACACTAAATCCTCAGCTCTGACAATGCGCTCGTAACTTAGAAATTGCAGGTGGTCACCGAGGAGGTAGTTTACTGTGTCGGTGAATCAAAAATAATGAGGGGGATACAAGAATGCCCTGTCTATATGTGAAGAAATATGACTCTATAGAAGTGATGTAAAGCGTGTCTGCTGAGGTACTTCATCGGTCATGGGGTGTCTACGTGTATCATTGACCAGAGCTGCAACATACAGCACGATTGAACCGAATTTGCAATTTGAATTAGCAATTAGTCTCAATTATCAAAGGACACAAGGACTGCAGTTATTTATTTAGTTAATTGAGGTGACAGTAGCTCAGTTGGTAGAGCATTTGTCCACTGACATGGTTGGTGGTTCGGAGGTTGGCGAATCTCGACATAAACATCATCAGTAGAGCAGTCAGATCCACTGATTCCAGCTCCCACAGGTGAATGCTGTCGTTGTGTGCTTGAGCAAGACAGTTATCCCACCTCGCCCCCAGTGTCTGTGTACACTGGTGTATGAATGTGTGTGTGAATGGGTGAGTGGTTCCTTGATGTAAAGCACTTTGAGTGCCTTGAAGGTGGAAAGATGTGACAAAGGTAGGATTTAGTATGTTTTCTTCCTCCCACTCCTTTTTGAATTAGTAAAAAATATGTGAAATGTGCATTACGTGTACTGGATGCATGTATATTTATTTTTCTTGTGTTCATTAATCTGCTCAAAATAAAAAAAGCATTTAGCTCTATTTTCTTTGCAAACAGCAAATTATCCTGTCCCATTATGTAAAAAAAAGTTAACTGAGTAGAAGTTAAATGATCTGAAATGATTCTTGAATTTGTTTAGCAGTTTCAAAGTCAGTCTTCTGAGGCTTTTTAGGCATTTGCTTTGTTTAAAATGTGAGCTTTGAACTGAATCACCCTATCAAAACATAAACTGTCAATCACAATTATCACAGTGTCAGAAAAACCTGTTAGATATTTTTCATCTATCATTTACACTAAGTGGGGGTTAAGATTCTGTTCAAAGTTTAAATGCAGCTGGAAGAATTGACAAAAAACTGAAAAACTGAAATATGAACTGACAAACTAATACAAGAATCACATTTCAGCAGTGGTAAGTAAAAGTAGAAATAGTGGAGCAAAAAATACTTTAGTAAAAGTAAAAGTCTAACATGAAAAAATTGTATTATTGTATTGTATTATTAAAGTTCAACAAAAACAATTGAATCGAGATTTTTCTCTGTATATTTTTTGTTTGTTCAAATTATGAATTGTTACAAATAAACCCCAAATAAACCCTCAAACAATCTTTTACTTTATTACTTTATTACTTATACTTTTACTTTTCAGTCCTGTACAAATACCTGCTCTGTAAACTAAAACATTTCCACTTTCAAAGTTAAAGTACAGATATATAAAATTTATACTTAAGTACAGTACTTTACTACTTCTACTTAGCACTACATTTCAGAACATGTTTGTACATAATTAAATTACAAGGTTAGCAGTTTTTATTCAGAATAAAACTGGAGATTTGTTGTTTGTGGACGAAATGGTGGCACTTAAAAAAATTGAGCCTGCATTGTGTCCATTCAAATTGTGACTTTGGTTCGTTAGTATTAATTTTATGGCCCTACAAAGGAACCAAAGGTGTTCTTAATGCACCCCAGAGACATGGTCCTTCCAATGGGTCATAGGTCCTTTACCAGATGGAAAGAATAGGATAGAAAAAGTCATTTAGAGTTTCAGATTCTCAACACCACTCTCCAGTCATCTCACTTGTGAATTGGCCCCAATAAAGACATGGTGTCTGAATGGTTAGTCCTCTCATTTTACAGCAGGAAGATTCCCTTGCCACGTGGAGCCTTATTACATGGCGTTTGCGTGTTCTTCCTGTGTCTGAAGTGGTTTCCTCTGGCTACACTGATCATACAGTGAGATACTCCAGGGCTCCTCAGTGCTGTTGTGTTTGACAGGGTACAGGCCTGTTTCGTTGGAGGTGTCTGTGCTGCATTGTTTTGACTGTAGAGCTGATCATGGTTGAGCTTGTTAAAAGTCAACACAGAAGGTGAAGAGCAATCACTCTGAGTCCATGATTGGGGATGTTGATCTGGTCTGGACAGGCCTTCAGGGATAGAAAAATGTTTGTTTTGCAAGTCTCAAGTCATTGGCAAAGTCCAAGTTCTCTGCTTTGAGATTCAAGTCATCATTCAGTCTTTAAACAGAAGTACTGAATATATTTTGTCTTTCTGCAATTTCTAGGCTTTTTAAACTAAATTGTAACAATTAAAAAGTTGTGGTAACAAATAGGGATGTAACAGTATCCAAATTTCATCTATATTTATTGAGGCTAATCAAAATTGTAGTTATGCAACTTTGCAACTTTTTGCAAATAGCTTGTCCTAATGGTTTAGGACAAATCATTGCTGTCATAATCCAAATTATAATGATCCATCATTCACAGGTGCTTTGATGTTGCTGCAACAAAACTATGTATTTACACAAAGACGCTTCTAATCTAATTTATTGTGACAGCCCCCGGCATTACTCTAGGACATTTGACAATATGATATCACAGTATTTTAGTTACTTTTACATCCTCAGTAACAAATAGAGAAGTGGAGAGAGACATGTTCCAGTTGTTCTGTTAAAATTAAGCACCAAAAGAATCAACTTTATAGAAAAAAAGTTTTCTTAAAAGATAGGAGCATGAAGTCGTATTTGGGCAAGTTACTTCAAAAATGTAATTAGTTATAGTTACAAGTTACTTCTCCCAAAAAGTAACTGAGTTAGTAACTCAGTTACTTTTTGGGAGAAGTAACTAGTTACTAGGCAAAGTAACTACTCTGCGTTACTTTACTCCACATTACTTATTATGTTAAAACAATAAAAACAGATGTGAACCTTTAACATTTATTTTACTTTAACAGATTGCAATTATTTTGCATTTGTTTTCAAGTAAATTATAGAATGTATCAAAAATTAAAAAATATAAAACATTTCATTTGAAGCGCAAATAAATCAACATGTCACACAATTTCAGACAACTGAACTTCAAGTATTTTCTTCATTAAAATAAACAATAACAATAAAGTGCTTTCAGTAAAATACTGAAAAGATTCATTACCATGTTTTGCAAAACTAAGGCATTCAAATGTAAATCATGTAAAATAAGACAAAACCTTTAACCTTCTCTGGCCACACACTGTGATTCTCTGTCCAGTATTCAAATATTAATCACCTCTGATCTGAGCCTGTTCCTATGGAAGCCCGTTTCCGCCATGAAAAAAAAAATAAAAGCCCCACAGAAAGTCGAAATTACGAGTTTTAAACTCGTAATTATGAGTTTAAAACTCGAAATTACGAGTTTTAAACTCGTAATTATGAGTTTAAAACTCGAAATTACGAGTTTTAAACTCGTAATTATGAGTTTAAAACTCGTAATTATGAGTTTAAAACTCGTAATTATGAGTTTAAAACTCGTAATTACGAGTTTAAAACTCGTAATTTCGACTTTTAAAACTACTAATTATGAGTTTAAAACTCGTAATTATGAGTTTTAAAACTACTAATTATGAGTTTAAAACTCGTAATTAGAACTTTTAAAGTCTTAATTGAGCTTGTAGCACACTGCAACTGAGTGTACAGAGCAGAGGAGACAGGAGGAGGACTGTTATGTTTATCACCTACATACTTTTAAAAAATGAATAAATTAAGCTCCAGTAAAGTTTCTGGCGTCTTGAACAAATCAGTGGGCCCTGAGTGCTGTTCTGACCACTCATGAGCTGTGCTCTGTGTCTGTGAGCGCTCGTTTTCCTGGTCTGAGCAGAGTGCCAGCTGGTCACAACCCCGCTGGTTTATTGAGGAAATTATTAAAATACCAAATTCATTTAATCAAAATTGATGAGGTTCACTTTTTGTAAATGTTACATTCCCAAAATTACGAGTTATAAACTCATAATTCATACTTTTAAAAGTCCTAATTACGAGTTTTAAACTCATAATTAGTAGTTTTAAAAGTCGAAATTACGAGTTTTAAACTCGTAATTACGAGTTTTAAACTCATAATTACGAGTTTTAAACTCATAATTACGAGTTTTAAACTCATAATTACGAGTTTTAAACTCATAATTACGAGTTTAAAACTCATAATTACGAGTTTAAAACTCGTAATTTCGACTTTCTGTGGGGCTTTTATTTTTTTTTTTCATGGCGGAAACGGGCTTCCATATGTTCCTCTTTGGAGAGAACACAGTCACGTTTCTGATCAAAACACAACTCGGACCTAATCTGCTGTGAACGCACGTGTGGACAGGACATCATTTCCCATCATGCATTACGCGTTTGTAGTCCATGCAGGCGGCCGCAGTCGGTGTAGAGCTGCTGCGCTCGCCTCGCTCAAAAACTTCCCGCTACCGGCGCATACGTCAGAGCAAGTCTGTGGCATCTTGGACACAAAACTAACCGGCATGCACCGCGCACCGACTGACGGCGTCGTATCTGCGCCCGCCTCATCTCAAACGAGCCTTTTATCTCACCCCAGCCTCCTCTTTCACCAAAGAAACACAACAGCAGCTCCTCGGCTGAGAGACTCTGATGAAGAGCAGCGTGAACTCAATTAAAAGTAACGCGTTACATTTTATTGTCAGTAACGATAACGGCGTTACGACGCTAGGAAAAGTAATTAGTTACATTACTCCGTTACTGAAAAAGTAACGCAGTTAGTAACGCCGTTATAGTTTAACGCCGTTATAGTTTAACGCCGTTACTCCCAACACTTGTCATTGCCCTTCAAGTCTAAGCCGAGACATGGCACATCTGGAAAAAATCTAAGAGTAAAAGAAACTACTCAATGTACACACTCTTGTGAATACTGTTGCTTCATAATCAATTAATGCAATCGGGAAAATATACAATTTTAAACTGATAATCAATATACTAAATAAATCATTTTAATTATTTAAACTTCAAACAAAACATAGATTTTGACATAAATGCTTTTTTTTGCTAAATATCAAAGCTCAAGGAACATTGTTCATTGTCATGAAGCTTTTTCAAATATATATAGAAACAATCATCTTCAAACAAAGTATGGGCCCATTCCTCACATCCAAACAAAGTAACATGCTCTGCTCTCTTTTGCTGAGTACAGTTGTATCGATAGTCCACACACCTGTGTGTGATAAGCCCACGGCACAGCCCACTGCAGCACAGCCCACTGCACATCTGCTCATATCTTTATTCTTTCTGCGTAAACAATTGATTTCAGGGAAGAATTTATCATGCTGTTACTGCTGATGCTTCGGTGGGCTGCGCCTTGCGTCAGTGGCAGCTGTAACTCTCCCTCTTGGTTAAATCTCTCCACAATGTGTCTCATATGTGAGCCATTCTGCTACACTTCATGTCATCTGCTCTGATAGTCAGGGCCCTGGGCTGTCATTATAAGTGTCAGCATTTAGTAGTGTAACAGCTAAGAATCAGGGAAGCGACCGTACTACCTTGTCAATGCCTCATCTCGTCTGATCTCTGAGGCTAAGCAGTTGGGCCTGGTTAGTACTTGGAAGGGAGACTGCTGGGAACACCAGATGCCACAGTTGTGTCCTTGAGCAAGACACTTTACCCAACTTGCTCCATTGTCCATATGGGAAAGTGAATGTGGGACAGAAGAATTTTAGTATGGAGTTACAAAATAGCCACCCTTTGCTTTGAACCCTGCTTTTCTCTTTTGGCAATTTTTAACCCCACAACTGTGAAGTGAAAACCATTTCAGGAGACTTCATCATAAATATCATTGAGAGAAAGCCAAGGGTTTGCACCTCTGTCAACAAAGCAAAGGGAGATACTTTGAAGTATTTGATTCTTATTTCGCTTAACCTTTTTCTTATTTTTACTACATAATTCCATATATCTTGCTCCATATATTTGATGTCTTCAGTATGTATTTAAAATGCAGAAAGTAGTAAACATAAGTAAACATAAAGAACAACATTAAACATACTAAACTAGAAGGTGTGTCCAAACTTATCACTGGCCGTGTATGCATTTTTAAAAAGAGTACTTTTAATGCTATTTCCATCATTGATTGTTTTTACCATGTCATAAACAAATAAAACCAAAACATCTTTATAACGTTTCATTCACATGTGATCCGCCCAGAGGAGAACTCTCTCAAGAATGTGGTTTTTCCCTGGACAATCAAACTAATCTCCTCCAACCTCCTCCAAATGTAGCACATGGCTCCACAGCCTCAGTGCAGTGATCCTCACACATGCAGACCTGCAAGAGTTTTGAAGAGAACATCTAACCACAGCTACAGTTTGAGAGATCGACCATAACAGTAAAATCTGTAAAAAAGAAGACATGATATTTTTCTAATATTAGTTATATTCAACAACGCACAAATTATTTGTTTACTTTTTTTAGAGAGTATGGGAGGAGAGAGAGGAGAGAGAGGAGAGGAGGAGAGAGAGAGATGGATCAGCTTTTGTCAGCTTTTGAGGCCTATACTCTTGCTCTTTCCAGTTTTCACTTGGAAACAACAACATTGCCCAATCTGCACCTGTTTCATTATTTCATGTGTTCAGCTTGCATCCATAGATGTGTACGGGGCATTGAAATTTCAAAATGCTCCCATCCGGTTATAAGGATCAGCCCTATATCACCTACATACACCAAACATTTTATTAAGCTTTCAAAGAAAAAAATAAAAAAATAAAAAGGAGTTTGCAGAAAAAGTTCAAAAGCTCTAATAAAGTAACACTTGAATGGCTCTCTAGCACTCCGCATTGTTCCACCGTTGGCCCTGTGTGCAGCCTGCCGCCTGCTGAACATAAATCAGTTTATAATGGAGACTGCGTGAGTTAATTTGTTCCTCAGCAGGAGACGACAAACAGCCTCAGCAATAGTCCTGGTTCTCATTTGGTTTTATGTCTCTCCCCTCTGCATGGCAACAAACACTGTGGACTCGCAGAGCTCTGTCGTAAATTATCATCTTAACCAAACTGCTGTCAATATGCAATTTATTGATTTGTTCTCAGACCTTTAACAGATGGTTCATCTTGATAAACAGAGACATCAAATTTAAGACAAAATGGAGGAGCATGTGTGGAACAGGGATGGGACCTGATGTGAGTGAAGTGAGAACTTTCAAAACAGGAAGTCAATGAATCTGTTTATATTATTGATTAATAGGAAATACCCTGAGAGAGGAGCCACTCCGTAGCACGAGGAGCTGCTCCAGAGTGAAGGAGGAGCCAATACAGAGTGAGGGAAGAGCCGTTTCAGAGTGAGAGAAGAGGTGCTCCAGAGTGAAGGAGGAGCTGCTCCAGGACCCTTCAGGCAGGTTGGTATAGTTCATTTAAGACAGTGGAAACACTTTCGGACCAAACCAATAAGCTTGAATCAAAACAATGGCTGTAAGTGCCAGTTCCAGCAGGGTCCGATGGACCAGAGGAGAGAGTCAGATGATGCAGAAGAGCAGACAGAGACGGTCAGATGGAGCAGATGATGTAGAGGAGAGGGTCAGATGGAGCAGAGGACCAAAAGGAGAGGGTCAGGTATAGATAAGGCATTATAAAGAAACATTGTCAGAACCGTATGAACCTTTTAACTTCACTTCTGTCTGCAAAAGTACCCCAGTTTAAACACTCATATCGAGAAACACATTTCATTGAATTTTCATTTGCTTTGGTCTATTTTGGCTCCAGTTCATAATTTAAAATAAATATATAGTAAGAGTTGTGTTTGAGTTTTGTATGCTAAAATACTAGAATCATGTACATAGTAAAGCTGGCAGTTTTAATGTTCTGTATTGTGTTGAGTTTTTAATGCATTGTGATACATACACGGAGGTGTGTTTTTTTCCATTTCCGTTTTTCATTTCCATGGAGACAAGCAAATGGAGGATCCCCTACTTTAAATGTTACATAGTGCAAATTTAAGGCTGCAAAATAAAATAAAAAATAAAAAAAAAGTTTGAACTATCCCCTCTTTTTGGGAAATACTAATAATTTGAAAAAGCAGCAAAATTTGTCAAAGTCCCCAGTGAAATGACTTTAAACCACACATTATATGGGTTACATTGTAAAACCCTCTCTCCACAAAGCCCCTTTTGACTGCACTGCGTAATTGCATTGTTACGCTAAAGGAAGCATGCGATTTGACTTACTTAGAACTGTTTTAGAACTGTTTGTGAAAATGAGAGTTCAAAATACATCTCCATCATTACAAACCCAATAGGTAATATCTATACATTTGGATGCGCAATTTAGAATATGCGTTTTGGTAGTAACTTTGAGGCTTATTCTGCAAAATCACCTCTTTGTTGTGATGACATTTGCGCCAACATCAGCTCCCATTAGGCACTACAGTTTTGTAAAGCCTAAGACAGCGGATTTGTTTCTCTTATTAAGTCATTTTAGATGAATACTGCAATCAATCAAAATGTGCAAATTATAACATAATGATCCACAGTGTCATAGATTATAACTATAGAGCAGATACAAGAATGATATGTCTTCTTTAAAAGGTTCTGTACCTGATTTTCTTCCCTGTGTTTTTGAGCAAAATGTGCCTTGCCTCAGTACAGATATATTATATAAGCAGCTCTTGAGGTCAAAAGAAGTCTGCTGTCTGCATCTAATTATAAAGCATTTTATTATCCTGCAATCAGGAAGTGCTTTACTGGCACAGCAAAACTCTGCTCTGGTCTTTGAAAGTTGTGAAAAGCTCTTATAAACTCAACACCGTGAATAATTAGGAGTCAGAAGTGAGGAATAACATTGCACCACTGCAAACCATTTTTCCCTTTAAAAAAAAAAAAAAAAAAAAAAATCAGGTACAATGCCTTTAACTAAATTTATTTGGTTAAAATAGATGTGTTGTATTAATTTATTTGCAAAATTATCAGTCCATGTTTAAGATTGTTGTCCAAATTTGGTTTTGGCATGTTTTAATTAATTGACAGATTTTTATGTTTTTAAAAAGAAATCTTGAAAAACATGCATTCTTTCTGTTAGCGGGCTCACCTCTCCACAGGTCTGATCTATAACTTGGCCTGAAAGCATAACCTGCTTGCCTCCATAATAATAATAAGAGTGCATCAGATTTATATAGCGCTTCTTTAGACACTCAAAGATGCTTTACAGAGCATTATTTATTTACTCCTCAATCGATGGTGATGCTACTGTCTGTAAATTGTAAATTGTATTGTATTGTATTGTATTGTAAGGTGACCTTGAGTGCCCAGAAAGGCGCCCTATAAATAAAATGTATTATTATTATTATTACTTATGTAGCCACAGCTGCCCTGGGGCTGACCAATGGAAGCCAATCTGCACCATTGGCCCCTCCAACAACTGCCAACAGTCACACACACACATCACATTCATACTAGACAATGTCATTAAAGTGTCTTGCCTAAGGGCACAACCCACTGTGGCACCTGATATTCCCAGTGGTTTCCCATTCAAATACTAACCAGGCCCTGCTTAGCTTCAGAGATCAGACGAGATCAGGCTGTGATGAGCCATTATGGTCACATGCAAAAATAAAAGGGTTGATGCCATACATTACAGACAAAGCAATAACATCTCCAGAGCCTTCTCCAACTTGTCCAAACTAATAAAAATCAAGATGCAACTCTGAATTCAAGTTACACGCATTGTGCAGGGCCTGCCCTACTTCAGGTCCAGAAAAGCAGTGGATGTTTTGGGCTTCTGCTTTTTGTCCTACAGCACCTCATAAAGATCAGAGAAGTTTACGCAGAGACAGAGACAGAGAGAGACAGAAACAGAGAGAGCTACCAACAGCAGTGAAAAGCGGGACATCCAAACACGCTGAAGAAGGCCAGGCTAACATAGTGTGGTATTCTGGATTTTAAATTTACAGACATATTATGTAAGCTCTATGTTTATGAGTTTTTAAACATGTTTAGTGGTTTCTCTCATCGTTTTCAGTTGTATTGGGGATGATATCCTGTATTGTTCTGTATTTGAGGCTTGAGCCCTCAGAAAATCACCTGCCCCCTATCCCTGGCCATTGCTCTGTGTTTAACCTGTGATAGTAGATTCCTGGTTTACCTTCATGCACAGCAAGAAAGTTCCAGGTTTGATTCCCGGGCATGGTGCCAGGGTGGGACTGAAGGATGGGTTGTTTATTTCTTTTTGGGTTTTTTGGGGAGATATTGCATTTTACAGTTACACAAAATGTTTGTGATATAACTGCATGTGTGCAATTAAATACCTTAAATTTGATAACAATTTTAAAAATCTTTCCTTTAAAACAACACACACTGTGACATCCACAGTGACATGCATAGATACTGAAATGATGTCATATATTTATTAGGGCTGTCAACTTTAATGCATGTGATTAATCAAAACAATCATTGCATCACTAAGTGAAACTGAATCATGTGATCTGGCCAAACACACTGGTGGATGGAGGCTCACCTGACAGGAGGAATACTGTGCTGGTTACATGTGGTTACATTTACTCATATGATCCATCAGTGGACAAACAGCCATCACCCACTCTGATGTTTACGAGCACAGTGCCGAGTGAACCAAATTAGTTGCGGAGGTCTCCAGTTGAACACCGTGTTCTGTGAGGAAGGCTCCTACAGAACATTGGAAGACACCGAGCCAACTCCAGCAGCTTGTATCTGTCACGATAAGAGCCAGTTACACCCGCAACGACACCCCTCTGACTACTGTTTTCTCCTTGTATTTTTCAACTTGGAGCAGCAGTTTCCACAGTGGCCGTCTGCCTCTGCGCTCTGCTCCTGGTTCTGCTTCTGTCTGTTAACACTGGCCTGATCCCAGACTGCATTAGGCCTAAACAGCGGGTGTTGAGAGCAGTGATGGAAAACTGCAAGTCCTGTCCTCACAACAACTTCTACAACTCCAAATCAATCTGGCCGCACAAGAAGGTGTGTGTGTGTGTGTGTGTGTGTGTGTGTGTGTGTGTGTGTGTATATATATATATATATATATATATATATATATATATATATATATATATATATATATATATATATATATATATATATATATATATATATATATATATATATATGTATATATATATATATAATATATATATATATAATATATATATATATATGAGATCAATCAGAGAGATCACTGAGAGGAGATAGGATAACCACTCTGCCACAGTAGCACACAGTGTACATTAGATTGTGTATTTTATATAAAATATTAATGCATTGGGTAATTATTTACTAGTTTCTTTCATAATTTATACAAGCTACATGATATTTTATTGAGAATTTGAAAGAATTATTCCTGCTATGCACATATGGCTTTGAAAACACTACAACCCTATATCCAACACAAGTGTGGTTTCAAATGTGTTTATATTTAAAGTCAACCACAAACCACACAAGGCGCTTTGCTGTGCGAACATGCATTTTTCATATCTGTGGGAAACTATGAAGAACATGTATTGTGGGAAGGGGGATTTCAGAATTATGCTGTTGTGTCTTTGAGCAATACACTGCACCTACCTTCAGCAGTTACAGTGTGTAATGTTCCAAAATACATGTGTAATTTCTGTCAGTCATTGACCTATGGGAAAATATGGGAGAAGTCAGTTCAACGTCTTAACAACACATTTAAATTACTGAGTGGTTTGAATTTGTTCAAACTAGATTATTAGACTATATCTGGGACTGACTTTTAACATGCTTAAAAAGGAACTGTCTTCGTGGTACGATTTTGGTGAAATATGTAAACATTTTCCATCTTGAAAAATATTCATCAAGATTGAAGTTCAAAACCAGGACTAACTCAGGTCCAAGCTTAACCTGACAGAAGCCAGATGAGGTTAAGGTTAAGGTTAAGGTTAAGGTACACTTTATTGTCCCCTTAGCAAAATGTTTCGTCTGCATCTTTTAGTGTTTTTGGGTTTAACCTGTAAGGAGCAGTGGGATCTCCCATCTCCAAATGTTGGTCTAGTACTACATGAGCTACAGGATTTTACCAATTATGCATCTCGATAAACAAAACAAAAAAACTAGAAGCAAAGCAAACTAGGATAGGACCATGATGAACAAACCAGGTCAAAACCAACACGAAACTTAAACTTGGCCCAAATGAGGACTGTTGGAAAAACATTATATGTAAAAAGCTTTATTAAAAGATCTATTTTCCCACTGCATTTCAGTTGGAAATTTTGTGCATGAGAACCATGAAATAACACCCAGAGGAGACGACATATTTTGTCCAGTTAGGCATGGCGTACAAAAGAAACCTTAGGGAATCACTTGGGACCAACCCAGCAGTTAAAACCTAACCATGGAACTCACTCATGGTTCAGAATTGGGTGCTGGCCCTTGGACTTATCAAAATGAAAGAACCACTGATAAAATAGTTTGATAATCATTGTTTGATCAATCTAATAACTACTCAAACCATGACTGTCTTTCTGGAGTGTACATACAGACACTGCAGCCTGTGGTTACAGTCCTTGGTCAGATTTCCTGTACACCACACACCAGGTCACATAAGGTCACCTCTGCCCCATTCATCATATGAGTGAGTGCACCAGGACTAAGGCCTCGTTTGTCCTGTTGTGCACACCTCTCCTCAGGCTTCCTTTACAATGACGACCATGTGTGCTAGCATACATTCACCAAATGGATATAAGAGTGTGTTTGGGACTTTTCAAATGTCAGGGTCCATTAGACATTTAAAACAGAGCAGTTGCTGTGTCAGACTGAGATGGTAAAAGAAGGGTATTTAACGGTTTACAGTCACTAATCTAAAGATCTAAAGATAGGATTAGAAGCTGTCATTCGTGTAGACCTCGGAGTAGAGCCGCTGCTCCATGTTGAAAGGATAGGTGTCCTGGGTATGTCCCAGCGGGAGGAGGCCCCGGGGCCACGAGACGCTGCAGGGACCTGAGAAGTTCTTGGGATCTTTAAGAGAGAAAATTCATACATCTCTGCTTTGACTGCTATCAGAGCAGAGTGGAAGAAGAATGATGGATGGACTTTTTGATTTGGAAGTAATTCATTTTATTCTAAAAGTTATCACATGCTGCGCCGTTAGTGTTCCATATGTTGTATGATTTTGCACAGCACTGCCAACCTGGCCAGAAAGATGAATTCTTCCCAATCACAGGGCATGCTTCGACCAGTCAGCTTGTAATATTCGTGATGACGTTCCACCTTTTCCGATCACTTTCAGCGAGAGTCGCTCCAGATTGATTGATATGTAGAATTAAATACACATACCAATCTGTTGTTAATCATGTTCTAGGGCAGCCGATCTAAGTGCAAATGTGTGTTTTATGTTTTATCTGTGAAACTTTTCTTTAGTTCTAAATTAAATTAATGTTACTCCATCTTAACTGGAAATGCAAATCTCAACAGAAGTACGAGTTACCATCAGAAGTGTGTGGTGGGTTTCAACATTTACCAATAAAAAATAGCCATGTTTCTTCTCACAATAACTGTAATACTAAAATCTGACAGTATTACCTCCCTGTTCAGATTAAAACACAAAAATTATGTTCCAAAACTGCAGAGGAGGAGTTGCCAACTTGAGTTGGTCCAACATGTAGAGAGGTTCTTGTGCTGAGACACTGTCCAGAGCTCCTGAGGCTGTTAACTTTGGTGACAGCAGTTTGAATGACTTTGTATTCAAATGTGTGGAAATTTCCTGAATGACTTCAGTTAAGAAATGAAATGTGAGTTTTTTAGGTGCATAGAGACCTGAGCTTCTGACAGGTAGTAAGATTGACAATGAGCAGAACATCTTTGCAGTGTCATGTTTTACTGCCATCAGTGGCGGCGCCAGACACTTTTTCTGGAGGAGGCTGAGGAGGGTTAGGGCCTTCAAAAGTGGTGCTCATATAACGAGCTATGTTCCATACACATGTGTCATGTGTACAAAATGTGCGTCATGCATTTTGAATGACCAAAATGTGCACAGCACCAGTGCTGGGTAAGATCCTTCAAAAAATGTAATTAGTTCTCCCCCAAAGTAACTGCAACACTGTGTGATGAAAGTAACTAATTACCAGATAAAGTAACTATTTAATTACCAAAGAAAATCCTAAAAAATACAACCCAGCTATTTTTCAAATAAAAATTAGCTGTATTCAGCCTTATTTATCCTGCAAATCAACAAATGTACCCAGAGCCAGGGTTATATGATATTCTCCTCCACAGAGCTCAAAATCACCAACACTGACTCACACAGTACAGTCATAACAACACAGAACATACTACTGTCACCTTTACACAGCAGACTATAGCCAAACAGCAATTACCAAATGCACAGAACATTACGAACATGTGCATGCCACTCCTGTCACAAAGAGTCACCAAATAACAATGTATATCCATAAAATCCACTGTATATTCCCTGCATATTTCCTGAAAACAGCGAGTATTAAACCTCATGCCAGCACTAAACCAATGAAATGCTAGGAAAGTCTTCTTCTGCTGCTTCTGATTGGTCATCTTTACAGTCAATCTCTGTTTTAGCTAATCACTGTCTCTAATCCCTCGTCTTGTTTACTTCCCAAAAACAAAAGAAAAAAACTTTGCAGCTCCTCTAAAGAGAGCGCAGTCTGATCTATCACCTGCTGAGACTCACAGTAAAATAACAAGATCCACAGGTGCATCCTGGGCAAATAAGACAAACACAGGAGTCGAGTGTGGAAGAGTGAGGGCTTTGTTGGAATTGGAATATCACTTAGCAGAGCTCTGATGATGTGGATCTCTGAAGTGGTTCAGAAGCTGAGGATCCTGTGTAAACATGTGTCCTCCATTCTCTGCCGCTGACCCGGGGCCAGAGTGGGGGGGTGGAGCTGTGGTTCTGAGTGAGTGCTCTGAGGGAGAAAAGCTCAGAAAAAAAGCAGATGAATCAGTGTACTTCGGGCTTCTAATTATCAGATTAAATTATCAGTGAAAAGTGGTATTTCGGACTATAAGCCGTGACTTTTTCCCGACGCTTTGAACCCTGCGGCCTATACAGCAGTGCAGCTTATTTATAGAATTTTACTGGATAACGGCCACCGGGGGGCGCTCTCTAGCTGTAAACGTAAAAGTGAGACAGACGTGGGGAAAGATTCTGCTCTGAAGAATTCACTAGTTTTGATTTTGAACGATCATTTTGCGCATCATGAAATGGATATGATGCAGTTTTTAAGATAAAGAAGGAAATAGAGCAGGGGTCGGCCTTTAACATGCAAAGAGCCATTTGGACCCACTTTCCACGTAAAATAAAACACTAGGAGCCACAAATACTTTTTGACATCTAAAATGAAGATAACACTGTGTATAATAATGTAATGGAATAATGTAGGTTTAATTTTCACAGACAAGCCTTCTACACATGGCAGATAAATATGACAAAAACAACTTAAGTGCATAAAAAAATACAACTCACCAAACCGCTGCATCAGAGGGAGCCCTGCACTGATTATGTGATTATGTCTACTCTGCTCCACAGTTTCTTAAAAAAAAAAACTCTAACTCTCTAAAACTCTAAAGGCGTATCGTTTCATTTTCACTCGCTTGTGGCTCTACTTTTGTGCGTCGTGTCTGATGTGTTATACGTGATACGTCATCGCGGAGACAAGAGCAGATAATAAACTTGCTACTACATCAAATAGATTTCTGTGGCGATTTCCAGCAGGATTTTCATGATACATCTACGGACGAGTTTATTAGTGTGTCATTAGGGACGGGCGAAAGTTGCTCCTGACCCCTGTGCGCACAGCGTCTGAAAATCAGGGCTCTTTACGCAGGACTGTGAGCTGTGTCTGTGTCAGTGAGACGTGAGCGGTGTTTGTTTTGAACATTGTTCCGCGAGTGTGACGCTTATTTTTAGCAACGAAAAATAAGAAAATATAATTTTATTTTAAAATCATAATAATCTTCCAATTTAAAATACAACAAAAAAGAGCTAACACAAATAAAATACACTTCAATTAAATACTTAAAATTTATTTTCCCAAGCCACGCAGAGCCGCAGTATAAGGCTGAAAGAGGCGCATGCGGCTCCGGAGCCGCGGGTTGCCGACCCCTGAAATAGAGCCACTGCACGTAAGCTCGGCATCAATGAATCCAACTTGGTCAATGTAAAAAACCTGCAGGTGTGTTCATCCCATGTTGATGCCAATTTTCAGGCACAGTTTAAAAAAAAGCGTGTCGGTGCACCGTCTTTCTGTGTAAATATCTCATGTTACAATATGAAAACCTGCAGCTTATATTCAGGAGCGGCTTGTGCACTCCTAGAAGCAACTGTAATGGGTTAAAAGTAAATAAAAAGTAGATTTTGCATAATATGTCTGCTTTAAAAACAAGACAATGTGCAAAAGGTTTATGGTGAGATGGAGGTATACTCCATGCAGAGAATTCATTATGTGCATCCTACAGTCCCACCTGTCAAACCCTGTCCAAAAGAAATATCTGTTCATCTGAATGTGTTTAATATTTGGCATTTTTATAACAGAAGATCTACGTTTAGTCATTTAACATCATCATTGTAATATTTATACATCGTAGAGTGATTCAAAGTTAGCTCTGGATAGTTGGGTCCAGAGGGACTGAGCCATTTATCTAACCCGGTTCCTAGCCATAACCAAATCCTAACTTTAACCATTTCCTAATCCTAATCTTAACCATAAGCATAACCTCATGTATAAACCTTTATTCCTTTTAATGACTAATCGCTGCAGATTGTCCCTATGGACCCGACTGTTACCATCCTAATAACAAGGAATGATGATGATGGGAAATCAGCTGGTTTCAGAGGGCGCCGCCCTGCCCCCTGTCCTCACCCACAGTGAAATATCCAGTATCAGGTCATAAAATAAGTGTCCCTGTTGAATTCTGAATTAATATTGTGACAAGTAGTTTTGATTGCTGGGGGGTCTGGAGGTCCTCCCTTAACATTTTTTTTAACAATATAGATGCAGTTCTATAGTTCAGTGATATATTATATTTCATTTCAATTTTGAGTATTTTAGTCACATAAAATTTTCATATTGTGCTAACACTTTTTCCAAACCACATAATTTGCAATTTCCCACTGCTCCTGAACAGTACCCCCATTTCAAAGATAGTAGTAGTAAACGAAGGGTAACAAAGAACGCTTAAAAATAGCGAAAGCAGTAAAAGAGGTGCTCTTTGATACAGCTGGTACAATTTGCTAATGTAAAGTGAATTGGAGCCAGAGTCGATGAAGCCGGAAGCGCTGCCCATGATCACTTCCTATTTGGAAAGTGCAGGCTATGGTAGCTATGTCCATTTATATATACAGTCTATGTTCTGCCTCCTGGGGTATCTTTTCATAGATTCTCCGCTTCCTCAGATGTGCTTTCATTGATGGTCCAGTGCAGAATGTGAGTGTTTTCGTGCCTCTAGGTCAGGACACACACAGGACTAGCCATAGCAGTCCCTCGGAGCAGTCTCATCACTGAGTACACTTACGTGGCCAGTAGAAATCAGATAACTAGAATAATATATATATATATATATATATATATATATATATATATATATATATATATATATATATATATATATATATATATATATATATATATATATATATATATATATATATATATATATATATATATATATATACACACATACAATGCTGGTCCAACATGGAGAGAGGTTTTTGTGCTGAGACACTGTCCAGAGCTCCTAGAGGCTGTTAACTTTGGTGACAGCAATTTGAATGACTTTGTTTTCAAATGTGTGGAGATACCTTGAATGACTTCAGTTAAGAAATGAAATGTGAGTTTTTTAGGTGTATAGAGACCTGATCTTCTGACAGGTAGTAATATTGACAACGGGCAGAACATCTTTGCAGTGTCATGTTTTACTGCCATCTGTGATTTTATTGTACTTTTTTACTACAGATTTTCAACAATTTGGAAAGGAGGCTGGAGTTCATGTGGTGAGATACACATTAAAGAAGACATATTGTGCTTGTCTAACATGGATGAAAAAAAAAAGTTATTCCTCCCCATTAATAGTATTTTAGCTGTCCTTGCGTGATTGTGTTGCTGTCTACATGACTACGTCACCGAGTTCTGTGACTAAGAGCGTCCAATAAATGTGTAATATAACACGGTAGTGGCCGTTTACCTGAGTGAACAGGGCACACTTGAAAAAAATTTGCTGACAGAGCCGTCTACTGGATTGGCCATGTTTTTTGATGGCAAGCTAACCCCCTATGAGAACCTAAAGAGCTGGCCACTGAAGCCTCTCTGAGCTGCCTCTCCTCCCTGAGTGCCCTGGTCCTTCTCCTTGGCTGGTAGAATACTTCCTCAGCCACCCTGTACTTTTGTATTGCTTCTTTTTATGCTATTGCTAATTTGTGTGGCTCACTCATTCAAGTTCTCCCTTGCTGAACCTATTAATTGTGTATGTAATTGTTGTTTGTCATTTGTCTTCAGTATATAGGGCTGGTAAGGGGGAGTTCGGTGAGGACCCTGAGTGTTTCCACTGCATAAAGTGATCCGTAACGCTCCCTTTTAGGGGTCCAAAGCAGACCTCTGGACGTACTACCTTCCAAAGGGGTCTCTAATGCTTGGGACCTGGGACTGACTTGCAGGGAGCAGTGCTAGTCACACCTCCATGCAGTAATTGGAAGCTAAGATAAGGTTGCACATGGATCAATACATGAGCACAACACAGAAAAGCATCAAGATACCAAGGGAGCCAAACACCAGCTCCTGGCAGATTGAAGAGTTGCCTGAGACTGCAGAACCCGTCGAACCAACCTGTGAACTGCCTGGTTTGATTACAAGGAAACCTATGACTCAATGCCACACACATGGATCACTGAATGCCTGGACCCTTGAGGACAATGGCAAGCCACTTGCACAAGTGACCATTAAATGTGGCATATACCAAGGAGAAGCACTGTCCCTACTACTGTTCTGCATAGGTCTTCCTTGATGTACTTATGGATCTTGGATGTGTCATCCTGGACTGTGGCTCTCACACTCACTAGTCCTCGGCTTCCTTTCTTACAGCTCGTGTACAGTCTCAGGGTGCTGGATTTTGGATGGAACTCCCCCATGCATGGTCAAGAGCTTTCGGGTCTTCACTTCTGTGGTCTGTATCTCCTCCTTTGATCAGCTTATGATTCTTGCTGGGTATCTGATTACTGGCAGGGTGTAGCTGTTTATTGCCTGGGTCTTGTTCTTGCCATTGAACTTACTCCTTAGCACTTGCCTTACTTGTCTGAGGTATTGGCTGCTTTTCTTGTTTCCTCTTCAAGGTTGCAATTTGCCTGTGGGATACCAAGGTACTTATAACTGTCCTCAATCTCTGCTGTTGTTCCTTTTGGGAGGGAGACCCCTTCTGTGTGGACTACCTTCCCTCTCTTTGTCACCAGTAGCTGTGGATCATGTCAGGGCCAGGTGTGGTCCAGTTTTTCATACCTGAGACTCTTTCCTGGACGTGTGCCACTGTGATGGTGACTGGATTCTGTTTAGGAAGGTTGCTGTGGTGTTCTGTCAGAGCCACCAGCCACTGTGCATTGCTGTTATGTGCTGCCTCCTTCTCCCATTTACCTTTCCGGTACTGTTCAGTTTCCATATATTTAATATTTTGTAGTTATTTAACTTTTTTCTTTGTTACATAATTCCATATGTTTGATGTCTTCTGTGTGTATCTAAAATGCAGAAATTTGTAAAATAAAAAATAAATAAATAAAGTAAAAAAAATGAAATGAAATGGTGTGTCTAAAATTTTGACTGATAGTGTATGTTTTGAGGTAAAACAGAGGGGGGAAAATCTGGTACAGCCACTTTAATCAATGGATCTTTATTTTTCAATATCTGTTGTATTTGGAAGCCAAAGTTCAACGAATTACAGAATTTACAATGAACTATTTTAATCTTTACCATTTGATTTTGTCCTTTTTTGCCTCTTTTTCCTTGTGAAAACTTGCACAGGGCTGAACAATGACATGGCATTTCAACAATCTGATAAGTGCAGAAATGAGATAATGATCAGGGTCATTTCTGGTGTGCATATAAACATAGCCAGTGGGCCACAGACGAGCAGAGACCACAGGACAGATGTGCCAGACGATAGGATCTGTGTTTTATGAAGCACAACTTGGTTTGAGGACAAAGACTGTAATGTATCATGTGACTCTGCTGCTTCTCACCAAAGAGGTCATCCATGGTTTCCTCTTCAGAGCGTCCCCTGACATTCTCATGAGATTAAAGCTACCGGCTGCACTATCAGACAGCAGTAACGTAGACAGCATCTAGTGGTGGTATGTGAGAATACAATAGGTGCAAGTCAGTCAGCTTTAAAGGGGCTGTATGTAATTTGTTTTTCTCCAGTACAGAAATAGTGCAAAAGAAGCTCTGAGGTCATGTTCATACTGCCACTAGTTTGGTTGATGTAAAAGAGCTTTAGATCACAGAGCTTGGGGCATGTGAACCCAACAGCCACATTCTGGACCACAGTAAATGGCGAGCCACTCTGAGACCACCTGTTTCACTCTGAGACCACCTGTTTCAAGGTCTCTCAGCAGCTCCTCTTGCTCCTGTCTCCTGTGGCCACCTGCGTGCTCTGATGCTTAAAGCCCGCTGTCATGGAAAAAAGTTCTTTGATCAGCTGACGTCTCTCACGTGGCTCATGGTGCGTGTTTGGGGTGAGTGATGCATGGAGTGTTTGAACGAGACTGTCTCAAAACTGAAGTAAACACAACTAAATCTAGTGGTACTGAGCTGGTCCACAGAGCACAGTGATGTATAGGGTCAAAATGTGTCCACTGTGTACTGTCTGCATCTAATTGCGTGTTATTGCCTGAGAACCACAGAGTGTGCTGTCAGCATGCTAGTTATTAGCTTTACCGTGACGAAAGTTGTAAAAATCACTTATAAATTCAATGCAGTGAATGATTACCACGCTCAGAATGCATAAGATAAGTGAGTAATAGGACTGCTGCAAAGCCATTAAAACAAACAAATTCTGTTTTCCATTTTGTTTTTAAGTTTGCAAAAAATTTTAATGTCTGCTGTCTCTTTGTGAGTTGAAAATGATTCAGTTGAGTTTTTCGAGTATTTGGAAAGGGAAACAGTGACTAAGATGCTTTCTCGAAATATATAAATATATGTATACTGCACACACACACACACACACACACACACACCCCACACACACACACACACATATATATATATATATATATATATATATATATATATATATATATATATATATATATATAGAGAGAGAGAGAGAGAGAGAGAGAGAGAGAGAGAGAGAGAGAGAGAGTCATGTTTTTGGATGATCGCTTCATTGACAAATTTGAGACGGTTTTAAAGCACTCATCAGTATGGTATTGATGGGGCTATCGGGTCTTTTATTCATTCCAAGAGCCGTTTAAAAGGTTGGCTTTTTTTAACTGTTTATTTATATGACAGAAGCCAAAGTGAGAACTGATTTTAACAACAAACTAGTCATGACCAAGACTTAAATGTCTTTACACTGGTTCAAACTGAGAGTGGGAGTGTGTTTACCTTTTCAGATTATGCATTATTGAATTAAAACAATAATAATCACTTTAAAAAGTAACAGTTAATATGATCCCAAATATGTTTTTTTTTTCTGTGTACCAAGCTCTCACTCATGTCGCCTGCTCTAATTCTGTGCTGATTCTTGTGTCCGTTCAGTGTTAATCTGTATAAAAATGCATAAAAATTAGAAAGAAAAAGATTCAGTTCTTCTTAAAAATGAGATCCAGATCCAACTGTTCATGTTAAGGAACTGTTCAAAAGAGCTGATTTGTTCATGAGTGTCACATCACTAGTCTGTGGTCCTCATTTTGACGAGAAAGGGAACTGGGCTGCATCTGTGTCGGCCAAAAACAAGAATTTGAAGTGTTTCATTTTCCAAAGTGGATGTGTTTTTTGCCATCTTATTTTTCATCCGTGCTTAAAATCAAACAGTCTTACAGCTGTTGGGATAAATGAAGCAAACCCAGTGTCCCGTTAGTATAGCAGGTCTCATAGGCCGGTACTGGGGGGGCAGAGGTTATGAGCAAGGAGCCAGGAAAAGCAGAGCAAGCTCCATGTAAGTACAGACGCCTCAGGTTGGACTCACAAAAATAGATTTGAACAGTTTGCGGAAAATATTCAATTAAGATTTTTCTGACAAGCATTGGAATTGCGATTAGGTTTGTGACTTGTTTTAATAATAGCATTCAGTTCAAAGCTCACATTTTAAACATATCCAGAAGAATAGCTAAAAGACTGGAAGCATATGATTTGCCAGTTGTGTCAATTCAAATTATGATTTTGATTTGATTGCGATTAATCTTTTCGCCCAAGACAGAAACATGGATGATATTTTGTGGCTTGATGGGTATTAAGTGAAAAAAGTTGATTCCACTTCTCTTTAAATGAAAATAAAGCTTCAGAACACTTGTAGCCTCACTTTTATACTTCTTATTGGTGATTAAAGGGACAAGGGTAAAAACTGAATATTTTTAAGAATATTTTTGCAGTTCATAACTACAGTTTGTGGACATGAATTACAGAATGACCCTGGCATTTAGTCTTGTTTTCTTTGCAAACAACAGAACCATGTACAGTGAAATGAGTATCACTTTGTCTTTTTAAACGTGCATCATCGCACTGAGCGGCTCCATTTTGGATTCAACTCTAATTTAAATGACTTTCCTCCCACAGATTTTTTATAGAAAGAGATGTCTTGTAGCGGTCTTGTTTGAGGCCTTGCTAAATAAACTCTTCACAATTTGATCCAGTTTTACAATCCACTTTTAGCAAATGGTCATTTTGAGGGACTTGTCCAAACATTACATATGTACAGATGTATATACTGACACTGAATGAACTCACTTTCCCCCAAAATAGTTAAAATAAATACGTTTTTGTCTGCACATTTGGGTCTGCCAGTTATCATTTTAAACAATATTGGCATGCTATCAATTCTGCTCCACCTACTTTTGCACCTAAATGCTACTAAACTGCACTTTCTTTCTTGTTTCTTGTTAAGCCGGAATCCCATTAATTTCAGTGGAGAATTTGAGTAAAGTTTCACTGTTAAAATCTGACATAAAGTAATGTTGAGTTGTGTATTTATTTATTAATTTAGTTATTCAACCAGGAATGTCAGTCAAACAGGTTATTAACAATTGTCTGCATTCACAAACCCTATGCAAAGAAATAAGACACTATTGCCAGTTCTGTTTTCATCACACCTGTGGATCATTATGTTATATTTTGGACAAATCACAATAATGATCTAAAACAGTTTAATATAATGATAAGATTCCTGTTTTCCCCTGTGTTCTCCTGTGCCGTCTCCCCCCTCCCTTCTGTGTCTGTGTACCTGGAGCGGGACGGAGTCTGACACCACCCTCGCCAATGGCTGCAGCCTCTGCGGTACAAAGCCTCTGCTCATTCATCCATATGTCATCAGATCGTCTGTTAATCTATCATGATATTGTACTGCTTGGCCTAGTTCGTCTCAGTACATTTTTCCAATTACTTAGTTTGTTTTTCATGTTTTTTCTTCAGATCCTGTTTTTGGACAACACCCATAGATCACCTCAGCCTCTGACCCAGCTCCCAGGACCCAGCCTTTGTCCTTTTTTTAATAAACCCTATTAATTTTGAGTTCACATCTGCATTCTTTTGATCCACCAGCCGTCATTACATATCAGAAACATATCAGAAACAAATCAGCTGACTTTCGGGTTGGAACATTGCTGAGCCCAACCGGACCCAATTCCCACCTGTCAAAATCTTACGTGTATCAATGATAAGGGAAATAAAATTGGAGAACAAAGTAAGTACAGAGCAGTGGGCGTGAACCAGTGACGGTGAAAACGGCGGTAGAGTCGCTCTAAATACAACTTCAAGAGGGTAAATTAGCAGAGGAAACAATAATAACATGACTAAAAAGGTCTCAATTAAATCACTCATGCCAGGTTTTTCATTTCATTTATCAGTACATTAATATTTAACTAATTAATTTACGCATTCGTGTCATCAGTAAGTCAAAATATGCAAGAGAAAAAGTCCAACTTGATCTCAAACAGAAGCAAAAATGGAAAACCCAATCTCTTGTGTAAAGCACATGCAGCTTGTAAATCTTAGATTGTAAATTTTGACGTTAGAGTGTGAAAGGCAATGGTGCAAGTCATTTTGGTCGTTGGGAGTCACCGAGGCGATTCCAAACTCCTCTTTTGTCACGAACAAACACTAAATAAAGCCCATCTCAGCAGCAGGATGGGCCCCAGCCAGGTCTGAGCGGGCCCTCATGCTGAGTTTAAGGCTCCACTCGGATGAAGAGCATGTTGTTTCTGGAGAGTTCTTCTGGTGCGTGGACTTTTAAACAACAACATGGTTCTAATGGTTTACTCAGGTTTCAGGTCCACACAGCACAGATACTTCAGATATTATCAGTGATTAGCAGATTCATTTTAATTTTTTGTAAGGGAAGGGGTAATATTTACAGCTAAAGAGACTACATGCAAGACTTTGATTTAAAATTTCATAAACTTCACCTCTCTGTGTCCCCAGATATGAGGTAAACATAGTGTAATATTCACTGAAAAAAGCTATGGGGCAGATAGAATTGATTTGTGATATTTGGACAAATAATTGTAGGAGTAGTAAGTGTTTTACTGTCCGTGGTTGATATGCTAGTTGTTGATAGCATTACTGTGATGATAAAACTGTGTTCTGACTTCAGTTGTGAAAAGCACTTAAAAACTTAATTGCAGTGATTTACTGCTTTGCTCGGAATGCGTAGATATTTGCATAGATTTTTACATGCTTCTTTTAAAATATCATTAACAGAAATACTGGCTCAGAAATATGTGCCGATGGCCACACAGGCCATCGGCACATTCAATATTCTGAAAACTATCAATGGAATATTCAAACAAGAGTATAATAGCAGCAAATGAAAAATGGCTTTTGAATGGATTTAATAATTAGCACAATGTTTTATGTGATTTGTGATAAGCTGTGGCAGTAAAGACAATATTTCAACTAGGGGCCTGTATCTTCTTCCATTAGACATATGTTGAAGTATTGCACAAAATATGAATGCACTGTAAGACACAATGGTAACAAAAAACTTCTAAAAGTTACAGTGATGTATTTTGAACATAAGCCTCTTCTAATCCGCTCTGTTAGTGACGTGTTCTGGTTTTGGTCACGGTCGGTGATGTCAGTGGGTTAACAGTTTTGAACTCTTAAGTGTTTTATAATCCCTACAGATGTATTCATTTTTGATGATGACATTTTTGGCTCAAATCTGATAGAAGATTAGGAAAATTCACCAGGGGCTATTACAGACTTTTGTATAGTTGTGACAAGTTATTGCTACATTGCTGTAAACACAAGGAGCCAAGATTCCAAATAAAATATCTATCATTTGAGGTTAAAAGTTAGTGGCTTGCAAAGAAATTACAATAATTACTTCAAAATACTTCTAATTTACTATAAGTGGCACTAAGTCATATAAACACATAAAGTAAAGCCTTTTGATAAGAAGTAAAGCTAAACAGATTTGGTCCAAATACTGAACCCTGGAGAACACCTCTAATTATGTTGTTTAATAGGCATTTACTTTCCACTGTGATGCTACTATGAAAACGATGAGCATGGGTACGAATGCTTTGGTACTGAAAAAAAAAACAAAAAAACAAAAGTTTGAACGGCTGAATATGAAGGGACAAGAGTGAGATCACGAACAAAGTCATCCCAGTTCAGAGTACCTCCACTATTCTCTCTTTTTTGTACATCAGTACAAACTGATTGCTTGAACTTTCAGCAGAATCATCAGGGGATAAACAAATGCACATTCACTTAACACTGTTGATTAAAGGTTTATTTGACAATGCAGTATAATTTTTTATAAATATTTTTAAATTATATTCAAAGGAACTGTATATAGCCTGTGCTCTTACAGTTTTACTGTTGTGTTGCCAGAGCCTAAACCTGCAGAGACACATACAAGTTTTTCTCATCCTCAGTATAAGGACTCTAAGCTCAGAACCTAAAGAATTCACTCACTGAGCTGCAGAGGCTGCACTAGCACTGATTAATGATTGGCTGCAGGTGCTGGGGTTTAGGTAGTGACCAGATCAGAGACAGTCCTTTTACGTTTAAACCAAATGGATTTCAGCATTGAACCTGACAACCCAAATAAGAGACTTGTGTAAGGCTCATTCTGCTAATCGGATAATCGTCTCAACAATCAAAACACCAAATTATAACCAAACAACAACTTGAACATCGTGTCTATTCTGAGGAGAAAAGTGAGGTACAGCAGATGTATAGCTGAGATTTCTGACTCTGCTGCGTCATAACAGAAAGTTGTTCTGGATGTAGTACTAACATAGTTGCCCGTAACAATAAAATGTAATGGCCAATATTTACTAACAAGGCCAAAAAGAACCTCTAAAAGACAGCTTTGGCCTTTTGACTTCTAATTTAATCTTATAAATTGCAGAAAACTTACTATGTACTTTATATGTAATGACAACTTCGGCTTACAAAACAGAACTCAGTATTTTCAGTTCAATTTGTGTCACATTCAAGTCCAAGCTCCACCCTTAGAAGGAGCATGGGTCATAAGGAAACAAAATAACACTTCTTTTACCCGTTCGTCGTTTCTAATAGCATCTGATTTAGTTTCATTCATCTGTATAAACACTGCATATCTTTTCTGGTGGATGGCACGTAACTTTCTTCTCTCCAACGAGTAATGTTCCACAGTGTAGCATTGCATTTTTTTATCATCCAACAAGCCACTAAGGTGCCACTAAGCCAAGTTACAGGTCAGATCTGAGGAGAGGCGACCTCGATTATAGTTTTTCCATGGCATTTTTGAGCAACGGAAACACCTGTGCTACTTAATGCTAGTTAGATATTAAATATCATATTATGTAACATTTCATCCAAAGCAATAATATCTCTATGGAGAGTAGTGCTCTTACTTGAGTAAAAGTTTCAGTTACTCTTCCCACTGTGAGTAAGTCTAGTGTGCGACAAAACTTTAACACAAATGTTTCGTACGTTTGTGTTTCTTGTATCGCCTTTTATAATTTACTTTTTATAAATTTTGTAATGTATTCTCTGGTTATAGGTTTGGGGCACCATTTCATGTTTTATACTTTTCAGTAACATTAAAGCCCCACCATGTAACTTCAACAAACAGAATACGATGAAATCATATTTTCAGTGTTTATTGCACTGAAAACCTAAAAAAAAAAAGAGATTTGAGTCTGTATTGTGAGAGGGCTTGCATCTCTTATCTGTCCTGGAGAAGGTTTCCGTGGAGATGTTGTTCCTTTGGTTATAATATTCCGCACAATACTGCATAAACCTAATCTATCTCCATAAAGAATGTTAAAAGTATGATTTTAACTTTTAACTCTGTTTCCATGGATCATGCAGGTGACGTGGCGCCTTCAGAAAAGTACAGGTGCAGCTTTAACTTGAAATTTAAAATGTTCGGTTATGTCCAAACAGTTCAATTTAAATCAATTCAAAGAACTTAATTTTTTCTCATTAAGGAACTTAATTTGTGATCTGGCACATTCATACAATGCAAACATAAAAACAAGGGCCACTGATAGCAATGGTTAAAAGAGACCATATTAAAAAAAAAAAAAAAAAAAAAACAGCAGGGGGGTTAGTAATCAAAAGAGGACCTATATCTTTCCTTTGGTGCTGGTGCAAAAGTCCACAGGGAGCAGTCTGTACTGGTCATGGAGGCAGTGACAGGAGTCTGACGAGATCAGTGAGCTCTATTTTAATGCCAGAGTTTGGAAGAGAGATCCAAAGTATTCTTGTGGCACTCCAATGATTTTTCATGCTGATGACCTTATTAAAGTCACCTCACTGAGAGAGCCAACGTCAGAATGTGAACATTAGAGTTGACCGGACAGGACTTCATGCAGCTGTAACTTTTTAAAGAAAAGATGCTTTTGAAGCTCAGTTTATGGTCAATAATTAGTCTTAAATACTTGGCCAAATAATTGAAAGGGTGTAGGAGTACATCTAACTGAAGCGCCGGGTGGTCTGCGGGGTACGACCAAAGTGGAGACTATCTCTTTTGTTTTTGTGTTTTTTTGTGGTTGTGGTTTTCCCTGCAGCAGCCAGCAAAGTCCTGCAGCTCTACTCATAGATGCCTGTCAGCGCTTGTGTCAACCATTACTGTATCATGTGTGTATTTCAAACAGTGTATGTTCGGTGTTCCACTTTTACAGTTATTTGTGTATCAAGGAAGAGGACGGGAGAGACCACTGACCCATGAGGACTTCCAGCTCAGGAAGGTGAACAAATGAGGGTTAACAGCATTTGTAACTTCTCTTACAAATGATCTCTCACAAATTTCATGAACCACTATTTCGTACTTCTACTCTGGTAGTAATATTTTAGTAACTGTACTTTTACTTGTGTACAGTACCATGGGTTTGATTCTTTATTCTTTATTTGCCAGGGACCATGTACACCTTCATTAATCTTACAAAAGAAAAGTTGATTTGTACCAGATTTAGCTACTGCTACTTTCCATCCACAGTCCCTGTGCAGGTGAATACACATAAAAAATACAAATTCCATACATTTACATTATAAGTTCATCACTAACATTAGCAGTAAAATACAATAAAATGTCCCCATTTCCAACACATTGTGATTTCCTACAGTCCATACAGATATTAAAGATTGTTATGTGCAGGTTTTTTACAGTGAAACAGAACAGTACAAATGAACTAGACTGATGTAAACACACTTGATGCTTTTTCAAATTTCTAGTAATGGGGATCGCCAGTGCCAAACCATGTAGCATTTGATATAATTTGTCATATAAGATTTGACATCTTCTGTGTCTGTATTGGGTTTCACATTGTGTTCAAACCTTTATACGGAAAGATGTGTAGAACTGGATCCTGTTAACTATAAACTGTTTTGTTGCTTGTTTTACTGTTACCAGAGTAAATCCGAGCTGCTCAATAACATTACAGCATCTTCCTGTAAACTTTATAGAGCTGTGTGTTTCTTATTTAAATTCATTTGGGCACCCTTTGATTTGTTAAGTTTAAAGGGTCTAATGTTTCCACCTTGTAAACTTCTCCCTTGTTTTCCCTTGTTTCAAATCTTTATGGACAATGAATGGATATATAGCTGGTGTAAAACAGGAGGAATACACCAGATTATGAGGACCACCTATGTAGCAGTTTGGCAGCTGCTAATATGATCTAGTTTCTTTTTGAACATAGAAATGCTCAGGTCAAATAATGTTGTAAAGATGCACCATGTAGCTTTTCTGGTGAGGGTCTGGCATATGCACATCTTAATGGAGATTTTATGTGCTTTGATTTATTCCAAATATGCTTCATAGAGGGCCTTGTGACAGAAGGTCAGACCAACACAATCACTAACAAAATGCTCAAAAATAAATTCCTGTAAACATATAGGCCACTGTAACCTGTTACTACACTATAATATATGCCCTCACCATGGGCTAGCACCAAAGTATATCTCCCACGTGTTAGTGTCATGTGAACAATCTCACACTCTGGGCACCAGCAGGAGGCTGTTCCCTGAAGTCCTCAGGGTCAAGACTAAAACTTGGAGAATCAGCATTTCAGTTTTATGCAGCTAAAACCTGGAACAATCTTCCTTTTTAAATCCAGGCTCAGGTTCTGTTTAGCTGTGCATATGACTGAAAGGTTTTTATTCTTAAAGGTTCAATTCAATTTCTTTGTAAATTGAATTGACTGATTATATGTATATTTTAAGACATTAAAACAAATTTGACATGGGAAACAGGAAGTTCAATAAAAACAAAACAAAAAAAGAACAGCTTACACTTATTTCTAATATTTTTCTGCTCTGATAAAACATAATTTATATTTTTAATTACATTTTACAATGTACATGTATTTTGTAGCACTTCAATAACATGTTTGAAAGGGTTGATTCTCATTACTTGGTCTACATTCATGCAAACAATAGTAAATACTGGTTAAAAACATCTGTAAATGACCCATGATGTAACACAGTATTATAACCCAGTCAATCCTTTCCCATGGATCCCAAGACAGTATGATTCATTTTATGTACAAAACAAAGTACACAGTTAGAGTCAACACTTTTATTCCACACTTCATCAAGCTACATCAACAGTTGATCTCTGAACCCCACTGTAACCGTTTGAAACTAACTCAACACCGCCCCCTAGCGTCCACACCCAGCAACAGTATCCGATTTGCTCAAGATTCTAAAGGAGGGGCACCGCAATTTTGGCCCTTCAAGTCAAATTAAATAATTACATAAAAGAAAAAAACAAAATATAAGACTTTTTAAAAATCACCTTAAACTGAGCTTTGGCGTTTTGAAATTCATTGGAGAAGCAGCTTTCGTTATCTCAATTTAAGTGCTTTTTGTTAAACCAGTGTAACCAAAAGCAACAACGCCAATCAGTTTCTGAAAAAGCTCACTTAGATCCTCAGGGAATGAAATGTATCAAAGACGAGGGAGGGATGGGTGGAGAGACAAAGTGAATGGCCAGAGCAAGTTGGAAAAGGTAACAATTTAAATTGTCTAGATTTTTTTACCATGCTAGAACTAGATACACAAAGTTATGAAACCAAGTCTTGCATTTTAGCAGAAAATAACCGCTTTAAAACTTTTCATGTTCCAAATATATTTTTGTATGTCATGAGATGTCACCAGCCTGAGCAAAATTGCGGTTAGCATTTTTGTGGCTGCCAGAAAAATGAGCTCGAATGACAACTTGATTTTTTGCCTCAAGCTTAAATAGAATAGTCATAGTAGTAAATTTGACATACCAGAACTTTGCAATGATTGGCCATAATTAAAGGCACACTGTGGATTTTTCCTTGTGTATTCTGAGTCATCTACATGTCCTGGTTACACCAACTGCTTACCAGGTTAGGTTTAATGGCATGACAAGTTACAAGTCAGATCCGTGGAGAGGTCACAGTCAAAATCATGCTTTTCCATTGTACGTTTTTTTCCCCACATAAAGCAACATTGGTAGTTTAATGCCATAATGCTGTGAAACCCTGTGGAACATTCTTGGCAAAGATGCATTTTATCAAAGATGCATTGTGTAACATAGACTACACATTTCAATATTCAAATACTATGACAGTTTATTTTCAAATTTTTTCTCATCGAAAAGCATCATTATATAATCTATGACCAATAACATTTTGTCCAACCTTGATTTGACTAAAATAAACGTAATGCACATTTTTGCTCTTCCCCCGTCCCTGTAGTGTCCCTCTGGCCCTGCCTCACGTCTCTCTCCTCTCCCTCTCCTCTGGTTGATGGTACTTCTAGTAGTTTCCGGGGAGGGGGTGCTCAGTAGCGGTAGTGGTCCGGTTTGAAGGGTCCCTCTTTGGGCAGTCCCAGGTATTTGGCCTGTTTGTCCGTCAGCTTGGTGAGCTTCACGCCCAGTTTGTCCAGATGAGCTGCTGCTACCTGCTCGTCCAGCTGAGGAAAGAAAAAAAAAAAAATGCAAGTTAGAACAGTCAGGAACTAAACCAAACCACACTTTTACTTGTGCAGCCTGCTGTATTTCAGGATAGCCAAAATGGATAACACTGCAATTAGGGCTGTGGACCTTAGTTTAGTTTAAATCGGTGGATGGACCAAAATTTGTATTAGTCAACAAATCATTTTATTTAGGTAAGGATTTATATGGGACAACAGCAGAAAGGAGAAGTTAGTGAGGGAATGGATTAGATGAAGGTTTTTTTATTTGTTGGTGTTTATATGTAAAAAGATTAAGCAGATTAATATGGTGTATAAATACAAGTTTAAACTCATGATTCACATCGTGTTCTTGTACTTTTTTCTGCATAAATAGCAGGTGTAGTCTTGTGAGTGCAGTTTCAGTCAGATACATAGATTCGCAATAGTTTTGAGAGCTTTTTCACGCCCCTTTTTAATCAATCGGCAGCATGTCTCATAATAAAGTAAAATGAGTCAATATTTCCCACCCTTAACCACACAAACAAGTCACATCCAGATTGGACCATTATTTCAAGATAATGTGCTGAACTAAGGAGCCATCATTGTAACAAAAATATGTATCTTTCCCAACAAAAACTGCGTCTTTAACTCCCCTCTGAAACCATTTTTCTTTGAAGTTCGTGAGATACAGATCTTAGCCAAAGGAGTGGTTAGCATATCAAACTCAAATGGCAAAAAATAAAGGAAATAAAGTAAAACAAAAAAATATCTGCCACGCCATCAAATTGTTTGGCTTGTACAGTGGTGATGGACCCTATTCCATAAGCTTAGTTTCTCAGGGTGTCCATGTTTCACAGTATCACTTATACGTGTTCTATTTGCATACAATAACTGTATACTGGACACATATACTGGCATACATATGTAGTCTGTATGAAGCACGAGTGTGTAAATGTGCATGTGTATATGTTGCGACGTGTGTGTATTTTATGCAATATTGACCATTGTGAAAAATAGTTTGAATTGAATTAGTGGCTTTGAGTGAATTCTTCTCTTACCATCATCATTTATTGTCTACATCTACTTCAGCAATATAACTAAGCCTGTCACAATATCAAATATTGAAATTCAATATAAGTTACACCAGGAAGGCCAGCCAGATAACTGACCCAGATGCCCCTGACCCAAAGACATCACTATGTCTATCTACTATCCGTTTTTATTCCTTCCACAATAAGAATGTTGCTGCTTAAAAAGGTTTTTCTCTTATTTTAATATATTTTAAAATGGTCCCTGAACGGCTGTGAGCTGAAAATGGCATATACTCAAGGGACCAGTAAAGTTTTCTGACTCCATTTTACCACACCAAATGCCATTGCCAATACACAAAATCCACAAACTAGGCAATGCTTTTCTGATTCTGAATCAATTACCTGCCTCAAGCCTATAAATTTAAGCTAATTTCGAATTATTAAGTAGTAGAACAAGAACAAAAGTGAAATATAGATGTTTAGAATGTGGAGCAGCATGTTGTGTCTACTGACCCTCTTTGGCAGGAAGTAAACTCCAACAGGGTATTTGTCAGTGTTTGTCCACAACTCAATCTGAGCCAGAACCTGCAGGGAAAAAAAATAAATAAAAAGCAAAAACTTAACCCTTCAAAACCACCATATACACAACAAGTGCAATTTCAGTCCCCTTTTGTTTAGGCTTCATTTCTAAAGTGTACCTGGTTGGTGAAAGAGTTGCTCATGACAAAGGAGGGGTGGCCCATGGCACAGCCCAGATTGACCAGACGACCCTCAGCCAAAATGATGACATGGCGGCCGTTTTTCAGACGGTAACGGTCCACCTGAGAGAGAAAAGACACTGCTTTAGTGAAAGAATGACCAGTATCATGTCAGGATGGTTCAATATGGATTTTTTGAGACGATACCAATTAATTTAGCTTTCCAATCCACAGCAAGGCCCACAATTTTTTATGTTGAAGTAAAGATCTGATTTACCCTTCCCTTTTGTAAAAATAATAACTATGTATTTATCTGGGATATAAAATCATTCATTACATGTTTTTTGTGTAAACAGCCATATATCAGATATCTTTTTGAACAGCCAAATGAGTAAAAATTGAAGGTTATATTTCAAAAAGGTGCACAATGTAACTGGATGGTTTGCCACAATGTCCTAGAATGTTCCACAATATGGCATTAAACTTATCCCATCTAGCATTTATCAAAAGTGCACAAAAGTGCCAAACTGTTGAACAAGTGGTACACGCCACCAGAAAAGTTTTAAAGAGTATCTTTTTGGTGTTAATATGGAAATAGAAGAGCAAAACAGTAAAAAAAAATCATTACTGCAGATCAATACTTACTACTTAATACGTACACCTATGTTGAAATGTTTTGCGTGTATTTGTCATTAATCATAAACAGCTGGGCACATATCGGTTATCAGACTGCGTCTAGCTCAACATTTATGCAGTTTGTAGCCATTCAAATATCAACACCATCATCTTCACTATATCATCAACATAAGATTTGGATTTATTTGTCGGTGTCGATTTCACTCTGAGATCTCTTCAGACAGAGTCCCAGTGCAGACCTCCACCTTCTCTCTATGCTCCTAATGACACAGCACCACCACAAAGGGGGGCTGCAACGCCTCAAGGAGCACTACTGGTCCATACTCTTCTTGATCATGCATTTGAGCAGATGCTTTTTCACCTGTGGCTTGACGTTGATCTTTTCGGCAGCGTTCTTGTTGAGCCAGCTCACGTCGATTTCGCAGTCGAAGTGTCCGATGTTGCACACGATGGAGTCATCCTTCATTTGCTCAAAATGACTGCAGAAATAAATAACAAATTATGTTTTCAATTGTCTATAGAACATGCTTTTAGTCACCTTGGGATAAGCATTTCATATTTTCTAACTTAAATAATGTCTATATTTGGAAAACACTTTGTAAATTTAGGCGTTGGAGCTCCTGCTGTCAGCAATGGCGATGGACAATGAGATATTAAACAAAAGAAGCACTTAGGCCCTGTGAATGCTATGCTATCAGATCCATGCAGCCGTTGTGACTGCAGAACAAGTCCAGTGATGGTTTATGGACTGCACAGGACAAGTCTGCATTTTGCCTAGATTGTTGCGTCACAGGTAAAAATCAGAACAGCATTTTTGAGGACTCAGAGAAGACTACTTTGGATTAATGGCCTAATGAAAACAAATGTGGATAAAGTAAAAGAACAAGTCCAGGGGAGTTTTTGATGAGAGGAGAACAACATGGTTAAACGCTCCAAAGGTGACTTACTGTCCCAGAATGATGTCCTCACAGCCGGTGGTGGTGACAAAAATGTTTCCCTCTTTGCAGGCCTCATCCATCGTGGTCACCTCATAACCTACAGACAAACACATTTTTAGTTCCTATTTATGCAAGTGGGTCGAATTATTAAAACTATGAGATGTATGAGATGGTTGACTTAATGAAATTTACTGGGATTATCCCGCAGTAGGGTCAGCTTGTGTCAGGGAATGGTGGAGCAGTTACAGTGTCTCACCCTCCATGGCAGCCTGCAGAGCGTTGATGGGGTCGATCTCTGTGACGATGACCCTGGCTCCGAACCCCCTGAGGGCCTGCACACAACCTTTGCCCACGTCTCCATACCCAGCCACCACAGCCACTTTCCCCGCAATCATCACATCTGTGGCCCGCTTGATACCATCGATCAGGGACTCACGGCAGCCGTACAGGTTATCAAACTTACTCTGAAATCACATGGGTACGATAGAGTCAGGACTAATTATACGACCTATAGGGCTGTCATGATAGTTATTATATCAACTTATTTTTCAATATATGAAAGCTGGAACAATATTTTTGGGGTCAATATTTATCGTGAGTACTTTTTCTTTGTACTACTGGGAATTTTTTTTTTTTTTTTTGGCAATACAATAAGATTTAAGTCATAAAAGGTTGAATAAATAACTTCTATGACTCATTGCAAATGCACACTAAAGTGTTTCATTCTATCGTTTATTGCAGCTCAAGAATTTTTTAACAATATTTTACATTTAGAATAGTTTTTGTAGTTTAAATCTGCTCTTGGGTTATGTCAGTGGCATAAATTAGTTTCAGTGTTACAGTTTATCATCTATATTTGCTTCAGCGATATATCAAATTCCACAATGTGTTATTGTAAGAGGAAGAAGAAGTTTATTAGACAGAATGGTGCAGAAGAAATTATGTAAGGAGCTGGAGTTTTAAAATACATCTAATTATTTGGAAATTTTATATAGCAGGATTAAATTTAAAAAAAAGTTGTACTCGAGCACTTAACTATATTAAAAGCTAATTTCTTGAAGCACTACTTTGCATGTCTACTTGAATAGTGGTATTTTGATTTAGTTTTTTTTAAGTTAAATGTACGCTTACTCAAATACAATTAAATACTTTCAAGTAAATGTATTTATTTTTAAAAAGGGACAGAGCATATTAATTAACACATGTATCAGATGGAAACTCGCCGGTGAGACATGCTGTCCCAGTATGGACCCAGACTACTCCAAATTGAAAAAGACCTGTCCATTTAGTGTCCTGTTCTACCCCAACTCAACATTTACTGTATATTTTTATAAGCCTGATAAGACATTAAAAGCAGTCAGTATTGAAAAGCCGCTCTGGATGGTTTTAAAATTAACTCTTAACATTACCTTAGTAACAGAGTCATTGACGTTGATGGCCGGAATCTTCAGGTCTCCAGTCTTCATCATCTTGTACAGGTTGTGGACTCCTGTCGTGGTCTCCTCAGACACACCACGGATTCCTCACAAACCACAAACCATAAAAAAATCAATATTTAGTCCAATATCTTGAAAATCCATATATAAAATAAAAAAATTAAATATCATTCAACTATTAAGTCATAGTGTTATAGCGTAGGAGTTCACTCTTACAACGATTTGTTCAGTTGACAGATTTAACTTAGTCGTTTGTGTAGACCCTCAATCATCCAGGTCTGATCCATAGCAGACATCATAGTGTTACACTGAATAAATCCTGAATATAAAATCACCACAGAATCTCCTCAATATCATTAATACCGTGGTTTTGAAAATAATCGTTTTACATTTAATATTTTTGCAGCCATTGGTATATTTTTTTAAAATTCAGACTGAGTACAGTGCGCCTTCATAAGTTTAAACACTCAGTTTAGCAGTTCTGAAATGCATGGGATTCCTGTTAAGAGCATCAACATTAGAGAAAAGATATGAAATCTAAACATGTAGAGGTCTAAACCGCCATTAAAACGTCTCAAAAATCTTTCAGACATATGGTCTTCCATATCCAGCTATTGCAAATACAACATTTTGATTTAGCACACTGTCGGTGTCGATTTCACTCTGAGATCTCTCTTCAGACAGAGTCCCAGTGCAGACCTCCACCTTCTCTCTATGCTCCTAATGACACAGCACCTCCATAAGGGGGGGCTGCAACGCCTCAAGGAGCACTTTATTCAATCATAACAAGCTGTTACAAATGTTCATGTAGTAGCAGTGTTATTGTGACTTGGGTCCAATTGTACCAATTCATGCAATTTAATATAATTCGGACATTTTCATTATTTTTCCATCCCCATTTAACAAATATAAACAGAATGATATTTCCCAAAATCCCACATTTAGAAGAGTTTAAAAGTGGAGTTTTGAATGATTTGAATATTTTTGATCAATGTCTCAATCTAGTGTTTGAATGCTGTTAATACAAGTTAATATAAGTTGGCTAAAAATATGGATGTCTGTTTTAAGTATGTTGATGGTGAAAATAGGTTGAAAATGCACTACTTATTTTGTCCACATATAAACGTTAACATTTTGTTTTTAGTAAGTGTGGCAGACCCGGTAGAAGTGCAAATGTGTGCTTGTAAACTCTCAAATAGGCTTTTGCATAATGTCTTCTGTGGCTGCACTGTCCTAACACCCAGGCACTAAGAATCTATGGTCTTTTGAAACAGCGATGGCGATAGAGTAATAGTAATACTGTATGGAATGGTATGGTTAGGAATGGAACAAGATCTCGTGCCACAAGATTTCACAACATGACTGTAAATTGCCATAGTATTGTGCACACATGGGGGAATTGATCTTGTGAGATTTGTTTTCCATGAGTTTACAGATGACTTGGACAAAAAAGGTAAGTGCTAGTTAGAAAGACCAACAACAAAAATATTCAATAAAATAAAACTGAACATCATTACACCATTTATAATAAATTATGTCAAAATCTCTACTTTCATCTCGTTCTCATGGATCCAATCTCATGTCTTGTGTTGTGGAAATTCTCATTCCACCTCTAGCAGTAGTAGTACCTGCAAGTAGTTGGGGGTACTTGGTGTGCACCAAGTTGGTGAGGTCTCCTCCGTCGTCCAGGATCATGTTGAGGGGTTGTCCGTCCCTGAAGTAAATGGTCTGCTCAATGCACCACACGTACTCCTCATCCGTTTCCCCTTTCCACGCATACACTGTACAACATGTGGACTTTAGGAAACTCAAGGCAAAAAAAAACATGTAAATGTAGGGTTAGAATGTCTGTCGGTGTCGATTTCACTCAGAGATCTCTCTTCAGACAGAGTCCCAGTGCAGACCTCCACCTTCTCTCTATGCTCCTAATGACACAGCACCTCCACAAGGGGGGGCTGCAACGCCTCAAGGAGCACCATTCACCATCTACCGCTACTAGTAATACCACTTACCACCAACTTCTAAAAATAATAACTTCTAGAGCAACCTCAAGACATTATCTTGCCCCAGTACAGATATTTTGATCTCAAGAGCTGCTTTTACAATAAGTCTGCTGTGTACGATCTGCCTCCAATTATGAATAATTTTATTGCCCGATAATCAAGAAGTGCACTGTTAACACGCTACTTGTTAGCGTTACTGTGATGTCAAAACTCTGTTTTGGTCTGCTTATAAACTAATTGTGGTGAATAATTTGGACCAAACTGTTTAAAATGAATTAGTTCTGGCTTTCATGTTTTTAAAACAATAAAAATTAAAATGAAAATCATTATTGATTTGAACATTTTTCTGACTAAATAGAGTAACAATTGAAATCATGATGATAAAATTTGACTAACTGTACAGTCATAGGGAGTCCTGTCATTTTGCGGACAATGGACAGTAAAAACTGTAGAAGGCAAATATAACATTACAATTTCATACATTGTCAAACTTCATATTTTTCTATATCATTAAAATGACTCAAAAATCAATCTCACCAATGGGCATTACACAAGGGCTGCAACAACCAACTAATCTAAAATGATTGGTACTTTAGATCCAGACTTATGTGATCCACTTTCTGAGTCTAAGTGACAAGTTAAACAGGGGAGTCATGTCTTTTACCAGGGAGATTAAAACTAGTGCATTAATCCACATAGATTAAGATTACCTGGGACGCCAGATTTAGCAATGGCAGCTGCGGCGTGGTCCTGAGTGGAGAAGATGTTACAGCTCGACCACTGTACCTGCGCAAATCAACACAGAAGATATATTTTCCATATTACAAAACTTTGTCATTCAAATTGTCTGAGCCATATCAGGGAGAACAGAAAAACTAAATTTATTTCCATGTCTATTTTAGCTAAATTTCCCCCTGTACAGATATATTGTATAAGGATCTTTTAAAGTCAGAATAAGTCTGCTGTGTGCTGTCTGCATCTGATTATAGCACTTTTTGTCTGAGGATCCAGAATTGCGTAATTGGCATGCTAGTAGTTAGCTTCACTGTGATGGCAAAACTCTGATGAAGTAGTGGTACAATCTTTGTCACAGAAATGGTTGTTAAATATAAAGTCAATCAATTATTCAAAATAGCAATACAGTTCAATACTCCTTATGTCAAATTAGCTTATATTGGTCTTCTATGGGGATTCATTTGTTGGTGTGTATTTCACTGGGATCTCTCTTCAGACAGAGTCCCAGTGCAGACCTCCACCTTCTCTGTGCTCATGACAGCACCTCCACAAGGGGGGGCTGCAATACCTCAAGGGGCACTTCAATATAACAACATGTTATATCCGCAGCCAGTGTCCAACCATAAAGTAATTTTTGGTGAAATTTTAGATATATAATCATATCAACTACATTTTAGTAGTCCAAGTAGTCATAACCATTTAAAAAAAAAAGTCTCTCAACAAAAAAGTACAGGGCTCAAAATTGCCTTGAATTTTAGTTGTACATTTGCCCAAATTTACCAGTTTTTACCAGTTAAAAAGTAAACACTGAGTCTTGAGTCAACAAGCAGTTATCTAATCTTTAAACACGCCTAAGACGGCGCTCTGTATTGTAAGTAAATAGCTACATTTGCAGACTAGAAGCCTTGGTTAAATAGGTTTAGGAGTGGTTATAGGCCATTTAAATTTTGCCCTACGCCCACTCCCCCACACGTCAACATGGAGTAAACATGGTGTATTTAGAGTTCGTCTAGAGCAGAGTGCACAGAGACCGGTCTGTTCCTGCTTGAACTGAAGAGAGATAAGATCCTGTGTGAGGAGCTAGGGATAAACAGGCTCGTTCTGAATTTTTCAAATCAGCCACAAAGCTCCTAGCTCCTTAAGCCAAAACTGGATGTGCATCATGGTCTGCCATGACAAGGACTGTCCGAATAGTCCACTGAGTTTGGAAGGAATTAGGAAAAGGAGCCTGCATGTTTATTTTCATAGCTACTTTAGTATAGGAGCTTTCTACCCAGCACTAAGGAGATATGAAGCATCCCACGATACAGTGAGGTTTTCCTGAAGGTTTTCGAACAGGGCCAAGCTCTGCACAAAGAGTTTGTAACACAGTAAAAGTTTAAGAACCTCAGACATTATACAATACAACTGCCTGGATAAATCCAACTTTATACAAGAATGAAAATAAAAGCTTTTAGGGCGATCACAGATTCACTAGCATAAACTCTGCTGCTTGAGCCCACTCACTGCTCTATGCTCGGCCACAGATGGACTAAAGGACTTGGAATGGTTGTGCTACTGATGGTGAGTTTAGAGATTTATTCATCCTCTTCTGTGCATGGGCGCATATTGAGATGTTGGAGGTGGCTCAGGTTTAAACTTTTCAGTCACAGATCAGATCAGTCTGCATATGAGAGAAGATGCTGCTGTTGAATAAGAAAGCTCTGTAATAATTCTCACAACCACTTGACTCATTTATGTATTCTGCCACGTTGAAATTTGTACCTGAAGTCCACCTTTGTATTTTTTCAATAGGATGGAAGAAAATCCAAATCCAAACATGCAAAATCAATAGATATGGAAAATCGGGTTGTGCGAACCATAATGTTAGTGAGTAAACGCCTCCCTTTGGGGGTTAGACTTACGTTTGAACAAATTTCAAGACGGTTATATCAAATGAAACTGGCTTTTGGGTGGGAGCAGAAATGTTGATCGCAAAAACAGTCCAGATGACCACCAATGAAACCTCTACATTGATCTACTCCTGGACAAATGAAGGATTACACCAGCTCATTAACATATTACATTATACTGAAGTTATGGTTATAACAGCAGCTTTATTAGACCGAGCTTTACACCTGCATACTAGCACCTCATGGGTGCAAGCACTCCACAAGCCCTGTGCACAACAAGACAAGACAGAGTAACAGATGGATATGACAGCCCTTTATAGTTCTAAGTGGAGAGGAACATAGGATCATAGCCTGGGAGGGACTTTATTTTGGGGTATAAGAGCAGAAGGACAAAGGAACCAGGGGGTGTTGGTCGGGTCTTCATCCAGTCCACTCCATCCTCTTCGTTTAGTGTTTTGTTAGTCTTGGTCTGTGCTTTTATGTGCATATTTCCTGGGAAATTGCTTTAATGATCAAACTTAAATTACATAATTTGGGGAAAATAGTACATATAATAAAAATCGTCCCTACATAATCAGCCATTGGTTGCTCTGTATTCTAAACAACATGATTAGTCGATTAATTTGTTTGATTGTTGCAGTGCATCAATCAACTGTTTATAAAGGCTTGACCAAAAACAAAGTATTTTTGACCATTTATTCCTACTGACAGGTGAATCTCTGAATTACACTTGCCCCATACCTCAGCCCCCAGAGCAGTGAGGGTTTCGATAAGCACAGCAGTCTGTAGGGTCATGTGAAGGCAGCCAGCGATACGAGATCCCTTCAAGGGCTTGGACTCTCCGTACAACTCCCTCATCTTCATCAAGCCGGGCATCTCGTTCTCTGCAATGTCGATGGCCTTGCGCCCCCATTCAGCCAGGCTGATGTCGGCTGTGTAGAACAGGAAGGAGCGGTCAGAGAGGAATAAACTATTAAACTATGAGTGACGCTGACTACACCTCAATTAGCCTTTATAAAGCCTTAAGAAAGATTTAATTCATAAATGAAAAACTAGTTTATTAAAAAAGAGCCTGTACGTGATTTTGCTTGTATTTGAGAAAAATGCCCCAGAACAAACATACTGTATAAGAAGCTCTTGAGGTTAAAATAAGAGCACAGAGCTGTCTGCATCTAATTAGAATGGTTTTATTGTGAGACAATGAGGAAGTGTACATTGGTAAGCTGAATGAATAATTAGGAGGCCCAGAATGCATAAGGTAAATTTTAAAATGAAATATTTGTTTTTCACGTTTTTAAGACAGTAAAAATCAGGTACAGTACCTGAATCAAGAATGAATGTTCATTGACCCATTATGAGACTAAAGTTGTTTTCTCCAGTTAATATCAAAGTAAATATGTTGGTGTCGATTTCACTCTGAGATCTCTCTTCAGACAGAGTCCCAGTGCAGACCTCCACCCTCTCTCTATGCTCCTAATGACACAGCACCTCCACAAGGGAGGGCTGCAACGCCTCAAGGAGCACTATACTTTGTTATTAGGAGTCTGAACAATGGTTAAATGCAGTGTAAAAGGTAAATAGAGGATCCTTGTAAACTAAATCCCTGCGCCCCTAGTACCTTCTGAACTTTCATTACGGGCTGAACTTTGCCAATAAAAATGGAGGCAAGAAGAAGCAAAAACTACAAACCATACAAATGGCTAATCAAGCTATAAATTGTGGCTATCAGCATCAAAGTTGGTTATATGTATTGTGAAAGAAATCTGAGCACAAAACTTAAGAGTTTGGTGAGGGTAAATAAGACAATTAAAAATCACAGAACATGACAATTACAGCAATTAATTGCTGTTTTTTGTGTTTAATTTTATTTGAAAAGGAGCTTCTTTTATTTCAGCAATATATAAATGGGGAGGCACTTTGAGCTTTGAAAAAAAACAAAACATGAAATATTGTTTTTTTTTTATTGACTAAATCTCTGCCAAATCCTCTCATCCCACATACATAAAAAGGTACCAATTAAACAAGTAGGATTGTGATATAAATTTAATTTTACTGGAGGTTGAGTCAATACTAATTGTTCATTTAAAAAATGACAACCAACCAACATTTACGATTCCACATCTGCCACAACTCATCCATTTCAACTAGGAAATGGATAACTTTTTATTTCCATGAAATCATGCAGGTGACACCACCTCCAGAAATATTCTCTCTCATATATATATATATATATATAAAAATATAAAAGTGATTAATAAATATTACAAAGAAAATGTGTTCAAATCATTTTGTCATATAGCTTAGTCATAAAGTCCATTTATTTCAATAAGTCAATCAAGGGCCCTGCCCTAAAAATAACAGCACTGGGTTTGAAAATCTAACTCAAACAATGCATGAAGTGGATTATCATGTTGTATATGCAATCTGTGTCACCATGACTCAACTCAAGTATGCATTTCTTTCAATTGTGGCTCATTCTTTGATATAAAATAATTTCTGTTATAGAGGCGAAGAACTGTGTCCATGGACTTTGGCTCAAGTTATCTACTACAAGCCGTTGATTAACTCTAGAGGCTTTGAACATGCCGCAAACAGCAGACGAACGTGAGAAGGAATATTCAATACCTTCCATAAAAGATCACTGGTTATCATTGATTACTACCAACTTAACATTTTATTGACCGAAAATACAGCTATTAAATTTCAAATCAATACCATTTTTAAGTTGGGAGCTCCATTAAAAAAAATAATAATAATAAAAATTAAATTAAAAAAATTACCTCTCCAAAAAATTATTTGGGAGAGGTCATGCCAAATTTACAACTTCAAGTATTGAGTAGATATATGACCTTTTAATATAATGTATACCACACCAAATGGACTCTAATGAGCTTTAAAACATGTCATAATGTTGTTACCTCCTCTAAAACATACCTGAAGTTGTGTTTTGTTTCATTTCAAATGTTTGGAGTAACCCTTTATTATTAATCTGTCTACATCTTCAAAGCTTACAATGCTCTGTTCCACGTTGTGATGAAAACTTCTGCTTCATGACAAGTTAAGAGCTCCTTTTACCTTTAGATCAGAAGAGATTGGCAATTCCAGGGCTGAAATTATCCAAGTGATTCTACTGAAAGTGTATGGAGTTTAAAAACAGTGGAGCACTTCCTGTATTACCACATGACATCACGCGGTGGAACAGAGCGTTTTCTGTTTGAAAGAAGAACTCAGCCAAAATATGCAAGGTTTGTGTGTTAAATGTATGAATGAAGCAAAACACAACTGCTGTGCTGCAGGTATGTTTTTGATGAGAAAACTACATTATGACATGAGAAAAATGGTGTAATATGGGCTCTTAAAAAAATGACTGATATGTTTTTGTATACCTTTCACACAACTCTGTTTTCTCTGTTCATTTTTATCATCCCTATGATCAGTTAAAAGTCATATGTGGATTTCAGTTGGTCATTTCAAAAAATTAACTTTGTATATAAACAAATTGAGGGAGCAAAGGGCTTTTGATAACATTTAGTTACATTCTTATACACTTTTTTCCATGGTCAGGACAAAGCTGCCCTAGTACACTAAAGTAAACTCATGACCCATGTCCCTCCAAATGAAAATATAAACATCACCTTCATATACAAACCAACCATCCAGAAGACTTAAAATACATGCCAAATGCTAAACAAGTTGCTTTTGTGGGTGTTTTGAAATTCCTGGAAGCTAACTTCATCCTGCTTCCCAGAAGATGGACTTTGTGCAAAGGATGTTGTGAAATATTTTGTAAGTGAATGTCAAGGTGACCCTTGTGAGAGGAACCAGATCTCAGATTGAGCTCAGATCCCGTCGCATTCCCTTCTATGGTCAGAGTCAGGTCCGGAGTTAGAGTGCACCAAATTGCTTCAGGTGGGTGGACGGTCCGAGGAAGGAGTGGAGCCTCAATTCGAGTAGATCCAATAAAAATGACAGCCACACCCGAATCTGGGGCTTTGTTGGGCATCTTTAGATTCAGAGCCACTTGTTTCTCACTGAACTGGTCTGGGTCTTCTCAATTGGGCCTAACGACTGAGACACCTGATTTGTAAGCTAAAGTAATTTTTGTTCATACTCAACACTTCAATAAACCTGTGGAACCTTATTTTTGGACTCGGCTTTTTTCGAGAGAGAGCACCCACATAAATTTTGGCGTCACGACATTCAGGAGAAAAGAGGCCGATACAGGCGACACACGGCAGAACCAGGTAAGTATAGATTTCTTACTCTGCTGGTTGTCGCTTTTGAGTATTGGTCTTTTTCCAAAAAACTGTGTGCTGGGGTTGACGCAAGGGGATGTAGACGCAGTAAATTGAGAAACAAATTAGTTACGTGGTAATCGCTTTTGGTATGTTACGCAAAATAAAGAAAAATTATGAAAAAAAAGGAAACGTAAGGGCAGTCTTTTGACCACGTAAATTCGGTTGTTTAGCACCGCTGGCCGAGGAACTGATCAGCAGGACGAAAATTGGGGCGAAATGTGTAGGCCAGGACTGAGCTGCTGGATCTGACCATAAAAGTTTAAAATACTGACTGCAGGGCGTCAACTCTCTGATAAAAGCAGGTCTGCCTAGAATAGGGGCCCCAAATGAGCAGACGTTCCTAAGGTGAGGAAGAATATTTTTTTAGTACAAACATAATATATCTTGATCCAAAACAGACACTCTTATCCCGTTCATCTTGTGCATTAGTTACATGGACTATAACAGCCTTTGGGGGTGTACTGTTTTAAGTAATTTTATTTACCTGATCTTTGGGCTGCACCAACAACAGGGATACACTGAACACTTCCATAATAAAAAAATACATACTGGTAGGGCCGAAAGATTTTGAACAATGCTCTAGCAGCAATTTTACTGATCAGCATCATGACTAGATTTGCAATTTATGTTTTAAAAATATGAGTCACAGCTGAACATTAACATTTGAGGGACTGAAGACTGAAATACGAACTGATAAACCAATATAAGAGTCCCATGCATTTCAGAACATGTTTGTATAGTTTTAAACCACATTGTTTTTTCATGTTTGCAGAGTAAAGGATGTGGTTTGTTAACTGTGACAAGTCAAATGATCATTCAGCTTACACACTAAGCCCCAATACTACAGGGTCCAATATCCGTGATTATGATTAACAGAACAAGGACTCAAGTCAATCTTCTTGACCTAACATTTCAGTCTAAATATGGCCGCTCTCAAAGTCCATGAAAGACTTCAATCTTTTGGTCTGGACCCTAAAAATATTGATACTGTTCCATCTATTTCCATTCCATTTATCTGTGTTAGTTGTGCAGAGTATGTATAATATTTACTGAATAAACAAAGCAAGTCATTATCCTAGTGTAGAGGGCATATTTTCCGGACTATAAGTCCGACTTTTTACATAGTTTGGCTGGAGGTGTGATTTATATGTGAAATTATTAAAATATATAATTTCACATATTCGTTACTGTCACAGTGACAACTGCGCAAGGGCACTCTAGGCTTGTTTACCAGTATGGCAGCCTCCTCCGGAGTGGTGCTTCATCTATTTCCAGAGCAGGCGGAGTTGTTCAGAAGTGACACCGAGGATGAAAAATTCAATGGATTTAGTGATTTGGAGTGAGATCGAGAGTAAACCTTTTGGCTTGTATTTTATGCTTTAGTTATCTGATTAACTGTTAATATCTTACATCAAACATACCAGACATGTATTCATTTTGCAGTCTATGCTTCATGTACTTGATATGCAATTTGTGTGTACAAGTAATATGAGCCAGAGCTCATGTTATAATTTATGTGTTTGCTGGTTCTACGGTGTGAACTGTGATGAAGTAGTAAGATCACAATAAACATCAGTGAAAAGAACTCTTGCGTCTCTCGTGTTTGCAGACAAGCCGGCATATGTAACGTTAGCGTAATGTATGTGATTAACTATTAATATCTTACGTAAAGATATCAGAGTTTGTTGTCTATGTGTTATGTTAGCGTGCTGAATTGCTATTCAGCGTGTTGTTTTCTGTTTTATTGTTATTATTATAACTTGGCTTTAAAGATAAAATGTCTGTGCTTGGTCGCAGATTTTGTAAAATAAATTTCCCCAAAAATGCGACTTATAGTCCAGTGGGGCTTATATATGTTTTTTTCTGCATAATTATGCATTTTTTCGCTGGTGTGACTTATACTCCGGAGCAACGTATAGTCCGGCAAATACGCTTTATGGCATCTATCGGAGCTTAAAAAGGTATAGGATGTAACTTTCTGGCCGTGGCTCATTATTTGCATGATTCCATTGAAAAAGAAAGTTAAAAATCATATTTTCTCCATGGAGATATACGTTTTAGGTCATACTGTGGAATATTATTTGACAAAGGAGCAACATTTCCGGGGAAACACGAAAGTCAGGTTTAAGGAGATGCAAGCAGTAAGGACGCATGCTTTTTCTAATTTGACAGTACAATGATTCTGTTTATTATTTATATAATAACAAAATGGGGGGAAAAGCAACTTTATTTCAGTGTATTTTATGTCTAAAAAGTTGCATGCTGTGGCTTTTAAGATAACAAAATGCTGAACTTTATCATTATATTTTTGATTCAACAAATTTGACATAATGTCTTCCTGAAGACATTTTGAAAATGCTGACAGAGAAAAAAAAAAGATGTTGAACGTTGTGCCAGTTTTTGTTTCATGCGGATAAGGCCAGTAATTACAGAAATATTAACCATAAAAGAGAACAAGCCAATTCTAACCTGTCCTTCAGCCCAATTTTAACTAGGCATTCAAGAATGAATCCCGAAGAACTGCTAGACCTAAATTAGTTAACGCTACAATAAAAGGTAAAATTATTTCACATTTTGAAGTCATAATTTAACAATATAATCCACCATTTTAACCACAAGTTACTTCCACCACGTGTATTTTACTACTACAGTGTCGATTACTAGCACGGCTTTATCTGCTCCTGTCACTCACGCGTGAGCGGCAAGAGACGCTATGACTCATGGGGAATGTAGTTTTCAAACAGCACACAACACACTAACGCCTATGGGCTTCACCTTGGTTAAAAACTACAACCCCCAGATAAGTCGAGGGTGGATTTTGGATGGCTCCAGCCCATGCTTGCAGCGGGTGTGTGGCTGGCTGTTACATGTCGATTCATTGACAACGTGAGTCAAACTTTGCAGAAAAGCAGTTATAAAAGTTAAAATTTAAACGCCATTTTTCAAGAAATGCGTTGCCCGATTTGTAACAAGGAAGACGCGTTACCTCCGAGTAGTTGAATCAAAGCAGGAAAATACGGAATTTAATAGCATACTATAGAGCATTAGCGAGAAACTGACGACTAAATAAGTAGAGGATTTGTTCAAATAAGAGTTATGATTGCAGTAGTCATATTTAAATTAGCTGTAACCCCACGTAAAGCTCTATTTGAATGATTTTAGCCCCTTTAGCTGCAGCTAGCATGTGGAAAACTGTACAAAAAGCGCACTTACCAACTTTGTATTGCAGTTTGTCGGACATGGTTGTTTCGTGGAGGTGTGCAGCGTGCAGGGAGAGAGCAGCAGCAGCCTGACAGGCGGACAGAGGCAGAGAGGGAGGGATCCGGACCCGGGAGCTGAGTTTTCACCACCGCAGCCCCGTTCAAACCAGCTCACACCGGGGGCGGGTCGAACGGCTCAGCGCGGGATTTGATTGGACGAGCGCACCTCCCCCCGGCTATGGAGCCATGTGATTGGCCGAGGGGAGTGAATGGTTGGAACAAGTTTGGTCTGGAGCAAGTTTGAGAAAAGTAGTGTTGTTCTGTAACTTGCACAACATGTTATATCACTTAAAAATAAACACAGAAATTGTAAAAAAAAAAAAATAATAATAATAAATAAATAATAATAATAATAATAATAATAATAAATAAATAAAATGGTGGATTAGTACAGTTAATATTTCAAATATGCACATTCATTTTCTAACAGGTTAGGATGGGTCACTAGACACTAGACTTCTATTCATGCTTAGCTCCTCAATAGGACACACCAAATATTTTATACTGGCTTTTATACTGGCTTTATCAAGGTAAATTTTCAAACACTTGCAATACAGTACTGCTAAAGGTAATATGGGCGAATTCAACTAGAAGAAAAATTTTGACCCTGTAAGGATGTTCGTGTCTGGTGTGAGGATCAAAGAGAATCATGAATCTGAAATCTAAAGTCAGGTGGTTTTATTGAGACTTAAATAGGTAAAACTACAGTGCAGATAGGCAAGTGAACAGTGTAGCTACGGGCAGAAAAGGACAGAGGGAGAGTCCTGAGGAGTGTGTGTTTACAGTTTTTATTGTGTGTATCAGTGTGTGTGTATCAGTGTGTGTGTGTGTGCATGTGTGTGTGTGAAGGAGAATCTTCAGGTCAGCACAGCGTTATCTTCAGGAGCTCCCATGCAACGGCACGGCCACAGGAGCACACAGTCCTGTCCTTGAGTCCGAACAACAATGTGCTCTATTACGTTCTATGTGTGTGCAACTTACTGATATTTGGTATTGGTACTGGTATTATTTAACTTTAGCACTAGTACATCGAGATAAAAGGGTAACAGTAAAGCACTTTGCTAAATGTGGATATTTTATAACCCTTTTCACACCAGGCTACACAGTGTGAAACAATAAGTGAAAAGAAAAGCAATGTCAAACAACAAAAATAAAACATGAAAAACATAACATGAAGTCCTAAATCATCCAAAAACAAACCCATAATAATAAAATGCTTAATCATAAACATCTAGACTAAGAAAACCAGATTATCCGCTGTAATCTGGAGACTTTATAACCCTCACTCCCACTACTCATACATGAGTCCAATAGACAAACACAAACAGTTTGTTGTTTATTGTAAAATCTTAAGCATAGCATATGGATGCAGTACTGCCCTCTGTTACCTTTTGACTTAAATGGAAAAAAAAAAAAAACATCTTGTGGCTCTGCTCCCAGCAACTGTTCAAAGACACCTCATAGATCCACAGTGATCAGGCTATAACTAAAACAACTTGAAAATTAAAAACATTAAATGTACTCAAAATATTAATCTATAAAGCTATTTCAACTGTTTACATTTTCACTTCAACCTCAGATTCAGACATAACTCTAATGTAAGCAGGTGGAGGAATGCTAGGTATAAACAGTGCAGTTTTGCAGCAACAGAATTTGTTTTGCAGCAACAACTTATTTAGAGAAAGCCACAATCACACGGAGTTAGACCATACAACAAAAAACACAGAAAGCTTAGATGGTAGGAATGGAGGTGAGTAGAGAGAAAATAATATTTATCCAAAGTTACCAATGGGGTAGTGGCTGTAGTCAAATTGTCTATGGCTTTGGGAATAGAAGAGGGCTAAGGGTCAGGAAAAGGTAGCACAAGGAGAATTTTAGAGAAGTAAAAGTAGTAGGTTGCAGAACCGTATTCTTGCACAAAGGCCAGACTGGGAGTATCCAGCACAATAAACAATAAAAGAGTAGAATAAAATATGGCACCTCAAAGACAACACCCAGGCATCACAATAGTCATAGTCAGATAATTTGAATCTGTTTCAGTGAGCATCCAGAGTGCACACTCTAATGACAAAGTCTGTCAGGCCGGGGCAGAAATAATATAATTTTTTAAGAACACATTACTGATCGGAGAAATTGGGGAAACATTTCTGTCAATTAATGGAAATCTGTCACTGCAATGGAGAACTTTAAACCCTGAGGTACTGGTCAAACATGTTGTCTTAAGCGTCCACTTAAAAAAAAAAAACAACTCAAGATTCAATGGGTGCACTACCATCGTCAACACTACAGAGTCCCAGTCGCACTTGTCTTTAGGAAATCTACCTCATCTTACCATCACTGCAGTGTCTTTGACTTGCAGCCTTCTTTTGACCATTCACAGGGTCACCTAACCCCAACCCTAGCCCTCATCTGAAATAGACTGATACTAGATCAGGGAAAGTACTTCTCTGAACTCACCAGTCGTTGTGGTCTATTTTATGTTTAACTGCTGTCTTCTTAAAGGCCCTTTTGGTGTCCATCTGAGAAAGAATGCATCTGTTTGTTAAAATAGACAAAAGGGATGCAGACATTTCTGATCTAATGGCAGAAAAGGCAGAGCCAGAGCATAAAACACTTATCTTTTCAGATTTTTCCAAAGGACAAGCTTAAACACTAAAGGGATAGTTCAAGTTTATTTTGTCAAATTTGCCTGTTGTAATGGATTTACTTATTTGACTATAGGGTTATAACTGATTTTAATTCATAAAAATTTGACTTTGAAATGCAAAGCAAAACAACAAAAAACATAGATAGATTTAGAAATGTTCGGTTCATCTGTCTCTGATCCAGCTGTCATTACTGTCACACCTGACATTAAACTTTAATACTTAAAACTGAAAATAACACATTAAACTTTATTTCTGGACATTAAATGGAAATTATGGGCCAGATTCCTGCACATGGATTACCCCTAGTCCTAGACAGGGGGGAAAAAAAGGAATGAAGATCTCCTTTGGAAATTGTACTTCTAGGACCAGACTTAATCCCAGTATCAGGAAAGGCATTCATTGAGGTTAGGCATTCTAGGTTTATTTATTTATTTTAATGTATTTATTTTAATTAATTAATTTTAATTCATTTATTTTAATGTATTAATTAATGTATTTATTTATTTTAATTTATTTATTTTAATGTATTTATTTATTTTAATTTATTTATTTTAATTTATTTATTTACTTATTTGTTGTTGTTGTTGTTGTGTATTGTATTTATTATTATTTTGTTATTTTTATTAATAGTTTTTTTATATTTATTTATTATTTATTTATTTATAGGTTTATTTCTAAAAGTGTAGTTTAGACAAATCTCATATATAAGTCATTTGAATCGGAATAACTGGAGAAGAGCATCTCCATTGAACTTCAATTGTGTGTTTGTCAAAGAAACTAAAGTTTACAATTAATATACAAGATTAGAATGTTAATTTTTTTTAAGTGTTTCCCTAGAAGCTGATAATAGAGAGTAAGTGACAGAGAGAGGGACAGACTAACAGAGGGACAGGTGATGTGTCATGATGCCTGTATTTCCTGTCCTCCTGTGCTCTCTCCCCCTCCCCTACCTGTCTGCCTGGAGCTGGGCAGAGTTCCTGAGTCCTCCCGCGCGCACCTGGAGTGCATCAGCGCAATTACCTTCACCTGCTGCCGAGTATATGAGGGCTTGGCAGAAGACACTCGGAGCCAGACCGTCCGCGTGTTTAACATTCCTGCCCTCGCTCGCTCCTGCCTCTGCGCTCCAGCTCCGGTACAGTCTACCTTCTGCCCTGCCTCCTGCCCTGTCTTGGCCTCCGGCTTGCTTCCCGTCTCCTGCTCTGGCTTCCGCTCTCTGGATTACCCCAGCTCCTTCTCTCCTGGTCGTGCTCCGGTCCTGGCAGTCTCCGCTCCCACTCCGGCCCTGGTTCTCCTGCTCCTGCCCTGCCCTACGCCCGTCTGGTCTGCCTCCCGCTACCTACGTCCCGTGAGTGATAAATGAACAATCTGAATTGACTTTGATCCTCACTGTAAATAAACGCACTGTAAACTTGCCCCCGACTCTGCACTCATTGGTCCGCACCCGCACTAGCCGTTACGACATGATGAGGTGGAAACATTCAATGATTAGTGCATGTACTTCAAATTTAAATAAATGCATTGCCAAATTGTATAATAAAATCCAAAAATTGAGTTTTGCTTTTGTGTTTTCAATGCCTAGGCCCACCTCTGCCTTCTTCTATGTCTGCAGTTGAGTGTGGCTTTTGACATTACCACCATAAAAACACAAAATTTAGATTTTGAACATTCCCCTCCTGAGAACGTTTCCTGGACTTACACCCACTGTCACTCACATCATCCTCGTCATGTCTCGTAGTTGGAGCAGCCACAGTCACCTGCAGCCAGTTTGCCTCCATCTGGGAAAGTGAACATTTAAACTATAAAACATACTAAGCTCAGACTAAAGGCTCTTCCTTTGTGTGAATACTGCCTAGAATTACCAGCATCATCATCCTCATGCCCTCTCCTTGTGACAGTCTTTTGCGTCTGAGCAGATGAGGGCATCTGTTCTTCATCTGATGAAGGAGCATACATCAGAAACATGCATGTAGACAGTATTGTCATCAACATTATGCTTCATACATAATCATGGATTGTTGAAACAGAATACTTCAGTTGTTATTTTAAACATGTGCCTTGTTAGTGTACACAAATTTGAATCCCAATAAATTCGGAGTGGATCTTATAAAAGCAAAATCAAATTCAAAATTCTCTCTCCCTGATCATCTCAAGGACATACCTTTTATCCAGTGTGCTACATTTTTCATACAGGGTTTGTTGTGTTTGTGTTGGAAAAAAAACCCCTTTATTTAACAGTGTTGGAACTGGCTGGATATACTGACAGGGTTGAGCTCAGTCAGTGATTGAAGATAGTGGGAGTTGTACAGGGGCAGTTCACAGCATGACCACAACTCCTCAAGACTCAACCATCACTGAGTCCCTCTTCTCAGTGATGGAAGTAGGATTTTCTCTATGAGCTCACAGGACCATTAATGGGAGTTCTGTTTTATCCCCTGCCCTCTAGAGGGGGTGCTGTAGCAGGGAATGACTCCCTTCACACGTGCGCAGAGAGCCATTCATACAACCGTGACACTTTCCAGTTCTTTACTATCAGCAGCTTCCAGTTGTTCCTCTACTTCTTCCCCTCTCAGACTCGTGGTTTGGGGGCTGCAGGTCCTCTACCTGTGAAAAGTTTACAATGGGGGAATTATGATAGTTTTACCATAAAACTAAATGAATTAATAAATATGCAGATAGACATGAACAAAAAGACAAATAATGTAGACAGAGACTCAAGACAGTGTTGATCACAGATAAACTTTGCACTTTATTTTATTCACTTTATTTTAAATTTTCTGTATTACATATTTACATTAGATTTTGTTTTTACTGTGATTTTTAATAGAATATAAACACACACACAAAGTGCCATATTTGTATGCTTTACATTAGATTAGCATATTGCAGTGAATTGCCATCATTAATAATATGGATCAAAATAGACAGTGGTGTTACTGAGCCATAATTTAGGCCTAGTATTTTGATTAAAAAATAAATAAATAAATATAGGCTCTTTGCTGCTGTTTGGAACATGCATTAATGTGACAGTTTTTCTTATTATTTTGTATAGAATGACAAGTAGATTTGGTAGAGTGGACCAATGGGGAGGATGCAAGAAAGTTTAGTGAGATCAAGACTGAAGTGATACGTTTTTGTGATGATTCCAAGTTTGTTGATGATGGTCACAGTACTTGGCCCTGGTTGAATGCAAAAGCATAAAAAACCTAAGCATGGCTTGCCAGCATACAGAGCATGGATCAAGTATGTCAGTGGTAAGGAAGCATTTTAGTTTGACAATGTTCATTCTTATACTGGTATAATTTGTTATTTTAAATACTTCTCAGATAATCGTTTTCATACCAGACCGAGCCCCACACAACACCAAAACACAAACCCACAAGGTCTTACCAGCCAGAGAAAGGCCTCACAGCAGACTTGGGCCTCACTGCAGAGAGAGAAGGTCCAACCTAAACGTATTGGGTACGTTTATCAACATTCTGTACTTGATTCTGATCTGTTTGACTGAAACAGTTAAAATGTGAAATGTGCTTTTCACAGATTCACAAATATGGGCAAAACGTGTTATCTAAACTTGAGCTTCCAAGCTCTGATGATAGTTATGCCCTTCATGAACAATGTTCAGGTTCAGGAGAGGGTCTGGAGCTGGAGTCGAGAGGCGATGCAGCTGAGCTAAGGTAGAGTCAAGTCAAACATTTGTCATTATTATTAAAAGGTCCTGTATTACACAAAATTGACTCTTGTGAGCTTTGAGCTATGTTAGAATGCAAATTTATTTGCTAAACTTATTACTTGTTTATTTGCCAGATATTCACATTTGTCATTGTTGTGGAAATTCTAATAGTAAAAAATCTTAAAGAAATAAAAATCAACAGAGAAGTTGTCTTGAATCAAAAGTCTGGTTTATTGAATCAATTGTGCACAATTGTCAAAGAGCTGTGTCCCTCGCAGTGTCGTCTCACCCTCAGCTGAGAAAGAAAATACATAGAGTATTTATACCATCAAAACAACCTTGCCAGTTTAGTCTAATCAAAGTGTCTGGAGGCCGCTAGACGCACAGAAAAGACATAACAACATAACAGATGGTATTACGAAAGTTAGGTTGAAGAGACCCATAACAATACAAATTTCCCATGCTAAACAAAGCCATAACAATTCCCCCCTTTTGATTACAATAAATCACATTTATTTTTAATCAACTCAACTTAAGTCTTTATTCAATTATCACACATGAGAAACATGTACTCAAAATTATACCCAAATAAACATTTCAAAAAAAAGGAAGAAAGATGACCAAAATAAAATTACAGGAATAACATAACTGTTGTAGTCATAAACATAAAAGAAAAAATACAACAATTTTGGCGTTGTCGGCATACCCTTTCGTCCGGTTCTTTTTCTGCGACAGTGACTCAGCGGCTGGCCACCCGGGGAGGGCCCCTTCCTGCCTCATCTCTGCCTTTGAGTGAGAGGGCTGCATCAGTCTTGCTGGAAAACGCCGGCGGTAAGGCCTCAAACCTGATCTACTAAAAGTTGTGGTGAGTTGTCTTGTTTCAAGGGGGCTGCCTCGCTTGGGGGGGGAAAAAAAAAAAGAGAAAAAAAGGGGAAAGTAAAATACTGAAACACTGATACTAACACTTTAAACTGAAAACCTTGCCACTACTTGCTGTGTCCTTGCTGTGTTTTGTTTTATATTTGATTTGCTTATGATGTTGCTGATTTGCTTATGATGCTGTAGTAGTTAGAATACCATTAGGTAGTGGATACAAAAAGACTGATTTGCTGAATATGATTGAATGAGATTGCTAAGTTACTTAACTTGCTAAGGATACTTAGTTAATAATCATGAGTACTTATTTTGCTATTTTGATGAATTTACTTTACTGTACCTTTTAATTTTTGCATTTATGGTTTGCCTTTGATTTAATGATGCTTATAGAAGCTAATTGAGGAAAGATTTAGTTGCTAAGATTTAATTGCTATACATGCATGTTATCATATATTCATATTTGTCATTTTAATGGCTATGATGGTTTTAGTTTCATCTTTTATTTTTCTGCTTATGCTCGTAATAAGCCCCGGGGAAGACCCAGGACACGCTGGAGGGACTATGTCTCTCGGCTGGCCTGGGAACGCCTTGGGGTCCCAGGGGAGGAGCTGGAGGACGTGTCTGGGGTAAGGGAAGTCTGGGAGTCCCTGCTTGGACTGCTGCCCCCATGACCAGGCCCCAGATAAGCGGAAGAAAATGGATGGATGCTCGTAATAACAAGGAGACAATTGCAATACCACCATTTGATGTTTTATATCGTTCTAGTTGAGTTGAGTAAGTTCAGATCAAATTAAAACCGAAACCATATTTGTAATTGAGGGAGGTACTTTGTGATCATGCCATGACCATATTTGTAATTTGGAAAGTCCCTTGAATTGGGAGAATCCCTTGTAACTGTATATAAGCTGTGCCCTTTTAGGCAGGAGACCTTCTTTGATGAGGGACGATACAAACTCTCTCACTCACTGATATCTTCTGTTTTGCCTCGAGCAGGGCGTTCAATCTCTGTTTAGTGGTATTCCATGACTCTCGGGCTCAAGTGTTCCGCTAGTCCCAGCGTGTGTAAAGCCGGAGAATAGGAGCCCCGCCGTGCCACCTATATCTCGGTTAGGGGGTGAATTGAGGGTATTGCACCGACGTCACTTAGAGTGACGAGCAAACTTGGCAATTCATTCATGGTGCCTGTCTTTGCACGCTAGCGTTTGGGCAAGGATGTGAGATTGATTTAATGTCATGTCACTAGTTAAATTGACGCTACTGCTTCATAGTCCACGAGAGCAATAAACACCCAAAAAAACAAACACATTTACTGATTGCATCTCATTTTTGTCCCAGTACCAGATCTCCTCACTTTTAGTTATTTGCTAAGTGCTAATAGGTAGTAGAGCCACTCAGCAGAGGTCCGTCTTTGTAAGGTAAGTCCTCACACTTTGTTGCACTTTTCGCAGCTGGTCGTCATCCAACCTTGTGGGGTAAAAGGGTTTTGATAGGTTACTATTACAGGTCAACTGGTGTCTCTCCCTCAGGTAAAGTTATTAAAGTTGCTTTATCGCTGCGGCAATTCGACAATATGTGAGCTGGAGTAGTTGTGAGTGTGGAGGCACCTCGTCCAGTTTGGGAGTGAAGTTTGCCTTTTTTCCAAAGTAAGTGATAAATGAAAATTGAATAAATACTATGACATCCATTCTCAATTCTTCTAAACTCACTTATGTTCTTCTTTTTGTGGTGTCCTAATTTTACACCTGAAGAGGTTCACGTTCAACTCCCAGTATCAGCTGCAGAAGGTGAACTGTCTCATTCACCTGGACAGAGATTTGGCAGTTGAGTCTGCACAGGTAAACTCACAATGGTTTAAAACTATACTTGTAGATGAATATTCCAGTCAATAGAGAAAGTAACACATTTATTTTTTCAGGATTTTGGCTTATACAGGTTAGTCAGCATCATCTCTCATCTAGGAGCCAGCTGACAGAGGTAAAAAAGAGTTTCTTGTTAAAAATGTACTTTATGGGACTGTATGTGGCCTGTGCTTTTTCTGGGTTGCCAGTGCCTTAATCTGCATATAGAAGAGAGGCACTGATTAATGATTAGCTGCAGATGCTGGGGTTTAGGTAGTGAGGATTCAGACCTCAGTAGTTTTATGTTTAAACCAACTGGATTTCAGCATTGAAACTGGCAACCCAAATGAGATTTGAACTTGACTATCTTATATCAGATATAAGATTGACAGGTAAGTACTTTTAATCATTTTATAGTTGATTCCTCTTCTGATTTACCCTCTGAAGTTGTATTAGATTTTTCATACAGGATTTGATTCATGCATGTCTGAGTAATCTTTAATTGCTTATTTTCAAGACGCTATTTTATAGCAAACAATGACGTAAAATCTGTCAACTGGACAAATCATGTAAGAGTGAAGACGTTTCGCTGCTCATTCAAGCCGCTTCTTCAGTTCTGGTCAAATTGCTGGTGGCCACTGCCTTTAAATCTATCTGAAGGGAGGGGCTAACTACACTGAAACTGTAAACAGCTATTGTTTCAACTGAAACTACCCTATTCAGCCCTTAATGACCCTGCTATTGTTCTCATTGTTCTGGGTCTGAGGATGGAGTTGTAGATGGGGGAGAGATTATGTCTCAGGCCCCCATTTATGTTTAAGGAAGGATTCTCTTTCCTAACAAAAATAGCTTCTTTAACTCCTCTCTCAAACCATTTCTTTTCTCTGGCTAAGATCTGAACTTCACTGTCTTCAAAGGAGTGGTTAGTGGCTTTAAGATGGAAATGCACGGCGGACTGGGGTCCAGAGGAGCTCTCCCGCCGGTGTTGGTACATCCTCTTATGTGTCTGAAAAACTTCAGAGAATCTTCAGACAGTATGAGATTCCTGTCTTTTTCAAAACCACAAACACTTTAAGGCAAAAATTGGTTCACCCTAAGGACAAAACTCCGAGCCATAAACAAAGTAATGTAGTCTACTCCATTCAGTGTAGTGAAGAGTGCAGTGAGCGTTACATTGGAGAAACTAAACAGCTGCTCCATAACCACTCCTTTGAAGATAGTGAAGTTCAGGTCTTAGCCAGAGAAAAGAAATGGTTTGAGAGAGGAGTTAAAGAAGCTATTTTTGTTAGGAAAGAGAATCCTTCCTTAAACATAAATGGGGGCCTGAGACATAATCTGAATAGGGTAGTTTCAGCTGAAACTGGAGACAATAGCTGTTTACAGTTTCAGATAGATTTAAAGGCAGTGGCCACCACCAATCTGACCAGAACTGAAGAAGTGGCTTGAATGAGCAGTGAAACGTATTCACTCCTACAAGATTTGTCCAGTTGACAGATTTAACTTCGTTGTTTGCTATGGATCAGACCTGGACGACTGACGGTCTACACAGACAAGATGTTATTTTGCCGATCAACTCACATTTTCATGGCCACTGGTATACACCCACTGCTCTGTACTGATTTTATTTTCTTAACATGTGATAGGTGTAGTATTTGGTAGCATTGCATAATAATTTTATTTATTCAATGTTTAACCAGGTGGGTCAATTGAGAACAACTTCTCATTGACAATGACGACCTGGATAGGCAGCAACAATAAAAAACATAGTTTTGGTACAAAAAAAACAAACACGTGACTGGATGTGTATCCATTGGAGGGGCTGATAGCCGACAGCTACAAGGCTCTTTGATGTGGTGATGTTTACTGCAACATTAGCTCCCACTGGGCACCACAGTTTTCTAATGTAGACATGTTTCTTTTTATTAAGACATGTTTCTTTTATTAAGTCGTTTTAGATGGGTGTCATAGTTATATAGCAGGCACAAGCATAATAGCTCTTTAAAATCTTGCATAACAAGGCCAGTTACGTCGCCCGGACTGGCGTTACCGGGGCCCCACCCTGGAGCCAGGCCTGGGGTGGGTGCTCGCCAGCGAGCGCCTGGTGGCCAGGCCTTTCCCCACGAGGCCCGGTCGGGCCCAGCCCGAAGGAACGACGTGGGGCCGTCCTCCCGTGGACCCACCACCTGCGGGAGGAGCCATGCGGGGCGGGTGCAAAGAGATCCGGGCGGCTGTCGAAGGCGGGGACCTCGACGACCGGATCTCCGGACATGGAGACTAGCTCTGGGGATGTGGAACGTCACCTCGCTGGGGGGGAAGGAGCCTGAGCTTGTGCGGGAGGTTGAGCGTTACCGGCTAGATATAGTCGGCCTCACCTCCACGCACAGCTCGGGCTCTGGAACCCAACCTCTTGAGAGGGGTTGGACTCCATTTCTCTGGCGTTGCCCGCGGGGAGCGGCGGCGAGCTGGTGTGGGCTTGCTCATTGCCCCACAGCTCAGCCGCTGCGTGTTGGGGTTGGTGTGCCGCGGCTCGGGCAGTCGCAGAGGCAAAAACTCGGGGTTGGGAGGAGTTCGGAGAGGCCATGGAGAAGGACTATCGGACGGCCTCAAAGATTCTGGCAAACCGTCCGACGCCTCAGGAGGGGAAAGCAGTGCTTCACCAACACTGTTTACAGTGCGGGTGGAGAGCTGCTGACCTCGACTGGGGATGTTGTCGGGCGGTGGAAGGAATACTTTGAGGATCTCCTCAATCCCACTGTCACGTCTTCCGAGGAGGAAGCAGAAACTGGGGACCCAGAGGCGGACTCGTCCATCACCCTGGCTGAAGTCACTGAGGTGGTTGGCAAGCTCCTCGGTGGCAAGGCTCCGGGGGTGGACGAGATCCGTCCTGAGTACCTCAAGTCTCTGGATGTTGTGGGGCTGTCTTGGCTGACACGTCTCTGCAACATCGCGTGGCGGTCGGGGACAGTACCTGTGGAATGGCAGACCGGGGTGGTGGTCCCTCTGTATAAGAAGGGGGACCAGAGGGTGTGTTCCAATTACAGGGGAATCACACTCCTCAGCCTTCCCGGTAAGGTCTATTCCAGGGTACTGGAGAGGAGAATCCGACCGATAGTCGAACCTCGGATTCAGGAGGAGCAGTGTGGTTTTCGTCCTGGTCGTGGAACACTGGACCAGCTCTATACTCTTCATCGGGTCCTCGAGGGCTCATGGGAGTATGCCCAACCAGTCCACATGTGTTTTGTGGATCTGGAGAAGGCATTCGACCGTGTCCCTCGTGGTGCCCTTTGGGGGGTGCTCTGGGAGTATGGGGTCCGGGGCTCTTTGCTAAGGGCTGTCCGGTCCCTGTATGACCGGAGCAGGAGCTGTGTTCGCATTGCCGGCAGTAAGTCAGACCTGTTCCCGGTGCATGTTGGACTCCGCCAGGGCTGCCCTTTGTCACCGGTTCTGTTCATTATATTTATGGACAGAATTTCTAGGCGCAGCCAGGGGCCGGAGGGGGCCTGGTTTGGGAACCACAGGATTTCATTTCTGCTGTTTGCAGATGATGTTGTCCTGATGGCTTCTTCGAGCCAGGACCTGCAGCAGGCACTGGGGCGGTTTGCAGCTGAGTGTGAAGTGTCTGGGATGAGAATCAGCTCCTCCAAATCCGAGGCCATGGTTCTCGACCGCAAAAAGGTGGTTTGCTCTCTCCGGGTGGGTGGTGAGTCTCTGCCCCAAGTGGAGGAGTTCAAGTATCTCGGGGTCTTGTTCACGAGTGAGGGAAGGATGGAGCGGGAGATTGACAGGCGGATCGGTGCAGCGTCTGCAATGATGCGGTCGCTGTATCGGTCCGTTGTGGTAAAGAAGGCGACCCGGCTCCGGATAAGTGGAAGAAGATGGATGGATGGAAAATCTTGCATATAGTTCCTTTAATTCATTCTTAGCTTGCATGGTGTGTTTTGTCAGGACACTACATCTGTGACAGCCTGGACCCTGAGGACAGATGCCTGGAGCCCATAGATGGCTGGCTCATTTACAATGACCAGTACGTGAGCCAGAGCACCAGGAGAAAGTGCTACCAGAGGAGGGAGAGCTAGGGTGTTAATTGTGGCTATTCCAAGTGCAATTTCAGGTTGCATATACAGTATGTGTGTTGCAGCCAGTGACAAGTGAGTTTGGTCCCTGTAACTGCACTGAGCAGCCTTTTTTTCATTTTCAGTGCAATTTTCTTCAAACAAACCAAAACTTCAATTTTGATTGTTTTAATTTTTTTTTTTTTTTTTTATTGATTCATGCATGCTCAGGCAAACACAGCCCAAATACAACAGCAGAGACAGTGTGATGGTGCAGCAAGTTATGTCTTCGTGTTTGTAGCTTAAGTTATTAGGAGACCATTTTACTTGGATATGTGTGACTTCAGTTTTAAAGACCTGACACTCCTAGACCCCAGGCTTTCGCTGTTATTTTTCTTCACTCCAGAATACAGCCTAAGCAGTCTCTGCCTCAGCAAATGCTCTATGTGGTAAAGGCTCCAAATCAGAAGAATCCCAAGACATCCACCCACCCAACACCAAAAGCAGAAAAAGAGGTTCTGTCCCTGAGAGTTTAAATAAACTTTGCCCAGCTGAGCAAACCTGAGGCGCCAAGCCTCCCTAATCACAGTCCAACTATCTTGTTCATAGGATATTTTCACACCCTCAGAGTTCAACTCTGGCCCACAATAGACCTAGGCAAACTTTTTGACACACAGGCAACAGTGGGTTTTAAAATTTGACAGAGGGTCCATATATATATAAACATTTGGCCTGTAACATGTAGCAAAGCATCAATATGCAAGGCTCAAGGTAAATTATTTTCCAAATGCATTAATTAAACTTACACTTGTAATGCACTTTTCAAAGCGCTACACTAGTCATTATTCATTCATTTCCACACTTGGTGATGGTAAGCTACTATTGTAGCCACACGGAAGCAAGGCTGCCAATCTGCGCCATCAGCCCCTCCAACCACCACCTATCATTCGCACACACGGACTCGATCCTCCGACCTTCGGGTTGGGGGACCAACACTGAACCACTGTCGTCCCGATTAGGGCATTCCTTTATTACAGAAATAACTTGTTGTGTTTCCACTGCTTCTGTGTATGTGCAAATATTTTCCCCTCCCCTAAGAGAAGCAGTGGGCATGTAACTGGGGCTTCCTGAATTACTGAAGAAAAAGAGAGGTGAGCGGCGGAGAACCTCGGAGGCGCACGGAGTGGATTGTGCTCAGCATTGTAACTGAGGCTTCTTCTCCGTCTGCTCCCCTCGCGAGTAAGACAAACTAATATCTCCTGTCTTTCTTCTTTAATGCTAGATTGGTGTTTAAAGTCCAGACCTATCAAGTGCCACCTTGTCCAATGAGGATTTGTTTCTCTGGCTTATTGTTCTCTGTGTTAGTAAGTGCTTAATTAAACTTTACATGTGTAAAGGAAGAACGTCAACAGGACGTTATCTTCATGAGCTCCCATGTAATGACAGGGCCACAGAAAGTCTTATCCTTATATTCTGTTGTGTTTTATGTGAGCGCAACTTACTGGAATTCACCATTATCAACTATAGCATTCATATATCAAGATAAAAGTGTAACAGTAAAGCATATTGCTAAATGTGGATACTTTATATCCACAAGCTGTAGTTTTGACATGCCTGGTATACAGCCTATGTTTATTCTAATAAAATCCTCTGTCAGGTGAATATGGACCAGTGGATTCACTCTGCCACTGCATCCAACAGATCAGTGTGTGGATGCAAAACAACTTTCTCCATCTAAACTCAGACAAGACTGAAGTCATCATCTTTGGCCCACAGAAACATAGAGAAAGTGTTAGCGGTCACCTCCAGTCTCTTTCTGTAAAACCTTCAACTCGAACTTCGCTAGAAATCTAGGGGTAATAATGGACTCAGACTTGAACTTTAACAGCCACATCAAATCAATAAAATCTGCAGCTTTTTACCACCTGAAACATTGCAAAAATCAAAGGTATACTGTCAAAGCCTGACTTAGAGAGACTTGTCCATGCATTTGTCTCCGGTAGGTTAGACAACTGTAACGGCCTGTTCACTGGCCTCTCCAAACGAGCCTTAACACAGCTGCAGTACATCCAGAATGCTGCTGCTCGGGTCCTGACTAGAACCAGGAAGTACGAGCACATAAGTCCTGTGCTCAGGTCTCTGCACTGGCTTCCTGTAGCTCAAAGAATAGACTTTAAAGCAGCTCTGCTTGTGTACAAGTCTCTCCATGGCCCAGGTCCAAAGTATATCTCCGACATGTTAGTGCCATATGAACCATCTCGCAATTTGAGGACTTCAGGGACCGGCCTCCTGTTGGTGCCCAGAGTCAGGACTAAACATGGAGAATCAGCGTTTAAGTTTTATGCAGCTAAAACTTGGAACAGTCTTCCTGAAGATGTGAGACAGGCCTCTACTTTGACAATGATTAAGTCCAGGCTCAAAACGGTTCTGTTTAGCTGTGCATATGACTGACAGGTTTTTATTCTGCACTCTTCTCTTTTAATGTTAATTTTATGATGATTATTTGTGATTATTTATGTTTTGATTTGTGTGATTTTAATGTCTTTCTTATTCTGTAAAGCACTTTGAATTACCTTGTGTACGAATTGTGCTATACAAATAAACTTGTCTTGCCTTACCTGTCCCTTGTTGTGAAGGCGACCTTCTGGTGGAGCTCAGGATGCTGTTAGAATGTATTGATTTTTTTGATACCTATTGTTGTGGAATTTTGCATCCTCTGTATAGTCTTAGTAAGGACACCTCCAGTTCATTGTTGATATTTTTCTGTGGTTATGGCATCATCCAACTGCTACAGAGTTTGGCCCCTTTAACATTATCAGTTTCCTTGGTCACTCTGCTCACAGAAGCACTATGCTAGCACTTCTCATTTTATCTCAGCCATCTTAATCTCCAGGCTGTCCTTCTTAGCTCCTATTTCAACTCTTGTGTGGGAGCACAGTCAGACTTGATTGGCCAATACTAACATGCAGTGTTGAGTTGACTGATGGTAAATAAACTTCTCCTGCCTCAGACTTCCAGGTCACTAGCCAGTCCACCTCCCTCCTGTATGAGAGAGGTGTCGTGTATGGAGATCCTTTGCTGATATTTCCAGTGTCGTAGACATTCTTCCCCAGCCTCATGCACTAACTTTGGTTCGTCAGGAAGTCTGTGCTCCCCCTGCAGGTGGAGTCGGGCACGTTGAGCAGGCAAAGTGTGTCCTGGAGCAGAGTAGGTCATAGGGCATCTATGGTGTTGAACGTAGAGCCACAAACAGAATTCTGGTGCAGTGCATGGAATGTGAGACACGTTATGAGAGTATATGTGTGCACGCGGATACTTTACATGTTAGCTATTCTGAAGAAAATTAAAAATCTGATTAAAATTCACTACACTCCCGCATGCTGTCGGTCAGTTTTCTTGGACATAAGACAGAGGATTTCAGGTACTGCAGGATGAAGTGTAGGGTCAGGTTTATGGCGCCATCTACAAACCTTTTGGCTCTGTAGGGGTCCAGGAGGGAGGAGGTGAAGGACTTAAGGTAGTGATGATTTCAGCAAATGAGAGACTGACACCACGCTCTCACCAGCAGCAACTTGAGCAACCATCTCCCATCTTCTCTGTAGCTAGAGCAGAAGGAGACATGCTGAAGAGAGCATGTCTCCTTCTGCATGACCCGGGCTACTTGAGCACAGCAGAGGTGAACTGAAGTCAACCTTATGCAAATGCAGAGTGATATCACCGAGGTATCAGCCAATCAGTGAACACTAAACTCATGCCTAATTACTCTCACCCACGGTTAACTTCCTGTAGAGGGCTGGAGACAAACAGTGGTTTTGTCACTCTTGATGAAAGTGCAGTGTCATGTGAGGCTCATTCTGCTTTCAGATTGGATTATGATCACCAAAACACCGAATTATAACATGAACAACTTTTGCCAACTTTAGTGTCCAAAGTTTTTGTAATTAAGAATAAATCAGCATTACAAGTGTTTTACAAGTGTATATTTGATTTGAACTTGTTTACCTCATATCTGGGGACACAGATGATAGTCATGTATATGAAATTGAAATGTGTAACTAAAAACATGTAAAATATGTTTAAAGCCTACTATGGAACATTCTATGTAAACCAGTTAAAAACTCTATGGACAGATGCCCCAAAAGTCACACTTGATAACTATGATGAAGACTCAAACAGGTGCCTGAGCAATATTACCCATACCCAATATGTAAGCTAGTCAAACTAGCTAGTGTGTTCTCGTTAAGGAAACTGCTTTTGTTTGTGATACTTGGTAGCTACGCCACCAAGTTGATGTGAAGGTTCTATTTGTCAGGGTTCAAAGACAGACAAACGTCATTGTGCTGACATTAATTCTGGTTTACAACCAACATCTTGTTTAGTGACAAATCAGACATCCGCCATCCCTGTGACCCGTATCAGTCGACCGCTCTCACCCAGTCAAGATGACTCTGTGCCTGTGATCCACTCCAGATGACTGCTGTGACCTGGCCCAAGACAGCAACTGGACCTGGTACCCATGCTGTAACACACTCAAAACCCATTCTGGTGATGAGAGATCCTGCTGGTACCCTGCTTTGGATTAACTTTGGTCCTTCATTATTGGCTCTATCAGAGGAATTGATCACTTCACTGACTGAGATAACCTAAGCACCTGCCAGTAAGAGATTTGATCTGAGCAGTGACCTTAATGTGCAGATGGTGGAATATTAATCTCAAAACATAAATAGTGCAAGCCTTGAAAGGATGGACATTTATTGGATAAAAGGGCTCCTACATGTGGACATTTTCCCTGCCCTGCTTGGTGAAAGCTGGGACCATAACATCTTCCCATCTTGTACTGTGTGGCATAGACCAAGCTCTCGGGCTGGGATGTGGCTCCAGCATCAGCAGCTTTGCCTCAGCTTCAGGTGCCCAATGATGGAAATAACCGTCTTCTGTTGAAGCTGCTTAAACTCATTGTTGCTGGTCATTGCTGTGCTGCTGTTGATCTGTATTGATGCTCCTGTAGTACCGGTGGTTTTATAGCTCCGCTGGCCTATGTTACACCTTTGGGTGTTTCGTCATGCCCAATAGTGGCCTGGGCCATTTGTAATGAAAACATTCCCTAGTTAGAGAGGCTGCACAACTGTCAATTCTACCAAAACCCTGCCTGGCTACAAACTGAACAATACATCAGCTGACTCCCAGGACAGTAACAGTAACAGCATAGAGGACAGCCGTCCCATGCCATGTCCACATGGAGAATTAGATAGAATACCTGGACAGACGTCTTGTGTGCTGCACATATAGCCCAGACGTTCCTTGCCTGGAGAGATACTACAAAGGCCTAAAAATCAGGAAGAAATGGCTTGGCTCAGAGCTTTACTCAAGTACACGGTTGGAGATACCCTTTTCTGGGGAGACAAACATGCAACCTTGGTCAGAGCAGTAGATGAAACAACAGCGCCATCAGATAGAAACAGCAATACAGAATAGACCTAGCGCCTTGGTATCCTCCAGCACTGCTAACCATACACTTGCATCTGGAAGAGGACCTCAAGACACGCTTCCCACCAACTATATCAGATGTCTTACTGCCCCTGCAGATGAAACCCGGAAAAGATTATAAACAAAGAGCCAGAGCTTTAATCCATGACACTAAAGGGGAGCCCACTGCACTGTCATGTTCTACTCAGCATTGGTTAAAGGCCAACCAACCAATTGGCAGCAGCTATCAAGATGGTTATGCAGTCCCCTCAACAACCTACAACTCCTCCTTAAACAACACAGCTTCCTGCAATGTTACCCCAACCCCAGCCCAGACCCCTGATTTATACACATCTGCCAAGAGAAAGAGGAGCTGGAGGAAGGAGGAAGGGAGGAATAACAATGTACAACCAAACTAATTATTTACATGTGGAGCATTTGGTTTGCCCTATGAAAAAGCAAGGACAACAACTTCAAATCCCACCATATTGACCACAGCAAGTACAAAATCCCATGATGCAACCCAATCACCACAGATGAACAATATGCAGCCAAAGAGGCCTAGACTACCAGGCTAAATGATTTGTTTGGGAGACAGCTGCTTAAGATACCCTGACAGCCAAGGATGCTTTTATCCCTATAGCTACCAAGACGATGAATGAAGGGGCCAACAGCCACTACAGAACCAGCTGCTAAAACCCTAGAGGAGAGAACCAATGGTGGTCCTAACTATAACTATAACTATAACTGGAGATACAATTTCTAGTTGAGTCTGGGGCTACTGTATCATGCATAAGTCAACATTTCCTATTGACGACAAAAACAGTGTCCATTTCAGGCTGTATGGGAATACTACAGACTAAAATCTTTACAGAACCATTGGCAGTAACCAGTAACCAGTAACTGGGCAAAATCTATCTGCTATGAGAACCGCAGAATCCTCTCCATGTTACTCAGTACAATAGTCAAAACTTATGGGAAGAATGAGAAACGTCTATGGACAGACATTCCAAATAACCAATTTATACTTGGGACCTCAAGGAAATGCACTGTCAGTTGTTTTAAGAAATGCGCACATTTTTTTGTGGAATGGTAGACAGCGCACCTCATGTTTCCTTGGCGATCTCAAAGCACCGCACTCAGTCTATTGGTCCCATGGTCAAATTTGCCTCTTCTCTACAATGCATGTCAATGAGATCCCATTATGGACCCTCCTGATACAAGCTGCTAGGCACCTTTAAGGATGGTATTTATATTAATGCTCAAGATGAAGTAGCAGCAGGCTTTGCTTCAGTCATATTTTCCTGCCCTATATCTAATAGCAATGTGGCTTGGATTAATCTGTATTATAATCAACAAAGCTTTTTAAACTTTACCACTGACACCCTAGAAGGAATAGCCGAAGTTAGGTCCAACCTCCCTTATGGCATGGCAAAATAGAATCTCCCTTGATATGTTATTAGCTGAAAGAGGAGGTGTGTGCTCCATGTTGTACCTTCATCCACAATAACACTGCCCATGATGGCAGTATTTATGTAGCTTTATGTAATCTAAAATCACTTTACAGAGAATTAGTTGAAAAATTTGGTGTCTCTGTCTCCTGGTCCTCATAGCTCAACCGCATGTTTGCTCCCTGGACAGACACTATTTTATCAATAATTACTACCATACAGTTGAAACCAGAAGTTTACATGCACTATATGAAAAGACACTTGCTAAGTGCCAGAATGAGAGAAAGACATTTTAGACAATTTTTCATTACCTTCCTCAAAGTTAGAAGTTTACATATATTTTGTTAGTATTTGGTACCATTGTCTGTAAATTGTATGACTTTGGTCAAACATTTTGGATATCCACAAGCTTCTCACAAGAACTGACAGAACTTGTGAAACCAGACCAAGTTTGTATATTTTCAGTAGGATTGAGATCAGGGCTTTGTTATGGCCACTCCAAAACATTGAATTTGTTATCCTTAAGCCACTTTGTAACCCGTATACTTCAGGCCATTGTCCATTTTGAAGACCCATTTGCTCCCAGGCTTTAATTTCCTGGCTGATGTCTTGAGATGTTGCTTCAATATTTCCACATGATGTTCTTTCCTCATGGTGCCATTTATTTTGTGAAGTGACCTGTCCCTGCTGCAGCAAAACAACCCCACAACATGCCATCCCGGTACTTCACAATTCAATTTTAGTTTTGTCAGATCACAGGACATGTCTCCAAATATTAAGGTATTTTCCCCTGTGTGCATTTGCAAACTGTAATGTTTCTTAATGGCTTCTTCCTGACAGTGGCCTTTCAGTACTTGCTTCACTGTGGATAAAGACCCTCTCATACTAGCTTCAGCCAGCATCTTCACAAGATCTTTTGATTTTCATTCTTGGGTCGATATGCACATTTCGGACCAAAGCACTTTCGTCTCTGGGACACAGAACCCGACATCTTCCTGAGCGTTATGATGACTGGACATTCCCATGATGTTTATACTCGCGTTTGAACAGATGAACGTAGCACCTTCAGGCATCTGAAAACTGCACCCAAGGATAAACCAGACCTGTGCAAGTCCACAATTCTCTTCCTGATATCTTGGCTGATTTCTGACTTTTGACTTTCCCATGATGTTATAAAAAGAAGTGGTGTGTTTCAGGTGTGCCTTCTATATATCTATCTATCTATATATATATATAAGCAAAAAGAAATGATTTTGGTAATCCTAATTGACCTAAAACAGAAAACGTTTAGTCTGATTTCATGTCAGACAGTGAGGAAAAAAAAGTATATGTGTCTTTTTATATAGTGTATGTAAACTTATGGTTTCAACTGTGTTATCAGCGCAGTAATGATCATTATCAGCTGCTGCAATGTTCCCTGCCTGCGCAACCTTAACGCCTGACTAATCAACCGATCCACACACTACCATTGTTCACCACACACGTTACCCATATTGATGACAATATTGATGATATTAATGACGAGGATTTAGATGACACAGACTCACACCTTTAGCAGAATGATTGACCTTATTCAGTCTTTATTCAGCCATATTACCCATCCCTGTAAGTGCTCATTGTCTCATTCCTTCACTGTTTGTGTGTCAAATTTGATTGTTTTTCCTTTTTGATAATTCATAAAAAGTAGAACACCCATAAAAATGTGCACAGGCTGATGGCAGAGCTATTGCTTAATTTTGTCTTCTATTGTGGTTGTAGTGAAGTTTTCATTTCTCAGACTCTGCGACTGGCGCATCTCTTAGTGTGATCATGTGTGAGCAAAAGGGAACAATATATCCTGTTTTGCTATGCTGACTGTATACAGAATTTCGTGACTTAGTTCCTGTTTTCAACATCTGCACATACAGTTGCGGTTGCAGTTTGTTATATTTTTTATCATTATTACACAGTTGTTTAAAACCATTTTATGTCTTTACTGTAAATGCTGCCATTTATTCACTTTTGTTGTGTTTACATAGGGCTGAGTTCTGACCTCAAGATTATCCAGTGTTTTATTTTTATGATATTTTTACAAGTTTTACTCTTAACAGTATTTTTGAGGAATCTATTTCTGTTGTCATTTATTGGGGGAAAGTGTACTTTGCATATATATGAATTAATTTTACCGTGACAAGTTGTTTATATACAAGTTGTATAACCACATACTTTCACCTGCGAAATATAACTAAAATTAGAAATATTTTACCTAAAAACGATGCTGAAAAACTCATCCATGCATTTGTTATTTCCAGACTTGATTACTGTAATTCTCTGCTCGCCGCCTGCCCCAAAAGTACTATAAGGAGCCTCCAGTTGGTCCAAAATGCAGCGGCCAGAGTCCTAACAGGAACTAAAAGAAGAGACCACATCAGTCCTGTACTAAAATATCTGCACTGGCTTCCTGTCGAGCTTAGAATCAAATTCAAAGTCCTCCTCCTGACATATAAAGCCCTAAACGGTATGGCCCCATCCTATCTGCAAGAGGCTATTGTCCCGTACCAGCCAAACAGAGCACTCTGCTCTCAGAATGCAGGACTATTAGTGGTTCCTAGAGTGTCCAAAAGTACAGTGGGAGGGAGAGCATTCAGTTACCAAGCTCCTGTGCTATGGAATCAACTCCCTGCTGATGTTAAACAGGCCCCCACAGTCTCTGTATTTAAGACCAGGCTTAAAACCTTCCTCTTCGGTATAGCGTATGACCAGGTTACATAGTGAGAGAGTTAGGGACATTAAAACTTGGGATAAGATAGGCTGCAGTAGGAGATAACTAGCTGGGGAAGTATGGCAACCTGAGCACTATCCTCTACTTTGTCCTATTTTCTCATCAGCAATGCTATTCACATGCTGTCCCCTGTCCCACTCCCCCTGTGGAGTGTATCTCTTTCAGATGCCCTGATGACAGCTGGACCCTCCTCCCCGCCTGGCCCTCCTCCCCGCCTGGCCCTCCTCCTCGCCTGGTTCTCCTCCTCGCCTGGCTCTCCTCCTCCTCGCCCGGCTCTCTTCCTCCTCGTCTGGTCTTCCTCCTCCTCGCCTGGCCGATTTTTCTTGTTTTGTCTGATTTTTCTTGTTGTTTTGTTTTTGTGTGTTGGCGGCACGGTGGCTGAGTGGCAACACTCATGCCTCACAGCAAGAGGGTTTGGTTCGATCCCCGGGTCGCCAGGCCTTTCTGTGTGGAGTTTTTCATGTTTCTCCCCGTGTCTGGATGGGTTTCCTCCGGGTACTCTGCTTTCCCCCATCAACCAAAACATGAACGCCCTTCGAGACAACTGTTGTTGTGATTTTGGAATTGAAATTGAATTGAATTGTTTGTGCAAAGAACTACACGGGGTTTGGCGCAGAAATATGCTATTTTGGTACAGAAATATGCTATGTGTTAAATGTGCTTCAGTGTGTTGCTTATGCTTAACTTTTTACCTTTTACAGACTGTTCTGTGTTGTATCCGCTGCACTTGCAGAGGAAGAGGTTATGTGACATGACCACAGCAAGTCCTAACATGGTAGTAATGAGCAGCTGAGGGTGTAAACAAGATGCTCGGAAAACTAACTTGGGAGGAGTTTGTGGTTAGATTTTTGTATATAAGTGCCTGTATTTTGTGTGCTCGTTGTCCTTGCATCGTCATCCTTACATCTTCTTTGCTAATGTTTGTATGACTATTGTATGTAAGGACCACTCAGAAAGCCATAGCCAGGGGTAGAGCCTCCCATGAAAGCCTTGCTTTGTTCTGCAAAGTGTAGGTTTCTGTTCTTCTGCTATCATATTGAACACTTAAGAACCTCTTGTCTCCTCATACTTGGGTTACCTCAAGATGCACCTCATGATGCACATCGTTCCTCAATAGGGAGTTGAACAGTGCTGTCGGTGACAGAACCTGTTGAGTTGAGAATAAGAACCAAGGACACTTGGGTGTATCAAATGATAAGTTGTTGAGACACTGACGGCACCACTCTGAGTTCAAATTGTAATTTTCAATAAATTTTATTTTGATTCAACTTAACACAAATCTCTGGTAAGTAATGCTTTCATTTATTTGGTATGTCCTTAGTCTATTTTTGGACAGGGTTATTCGGTTGTGTAGGAGTTATCAAGGCTAGTCTGATACGACCGACCCTATCGCGTCAGGGAGCTGAAATGTTCTTGTGCATTGATGATCTATGGTGTCTCTGTAAGCATCTCGCCTAAACCACACAGCAGTAGCCTTACCCAGTGGATAAGAAAACTGCTATATAAGATCATGAACCCTGTTTACTCTTTGCACTCTCCTACAGATTGCCTTGTGTACTCTGTGTAATCTGTACCATTTGAAGTTTCAAATAAAAAGAGAAATATTTCTTTTTGAACCAACATCTTTAATTTCTCATCCTTATAAGTACTGTACTTACACTGAGATTTTGCCACAACACTGGCATGTCCATTCTTTTTTTATTTACTATTCAATTTTTTCAATTGATCTCAAAATCACCAACACTGACTCACAAGTGTACAGTCACAACAACGCAGAACTACTGTCCTCTTTACACACAGACTGTAGCCTTACTTTGCAGATCTTCTGAATGAGATGAGAGAGTCTGAGTCTGATCAGAGACTCTGTAAAATAACGAGCACATTACACTGACAGTGTAATGGGGCGTTACAGCTGAGGAAAGAGTCTTTAGTTAGATTAGTCATTACTGGTAAAAATAACACCATTAGTAGCGTTAGGCGGGACCCACAGTTGGCTTTTCTTCTGATGAGATGAGAAGGCAAGATATAGTTACAAAATAAGTAATAATGTGTCTCAGCTTTTATTTGTCATGCTAATCTAGATGGAGCCAGTCATTTAGGTAGCATTATATGGTGTTTTGGTTTGGTTTAGTGGATGCATCGCACATTATGCATTTGCAGTATTTATTTATTTATTTGGTTTATTTAACAGGGACAGTGTACATTAATCAACATACCAATACAGTACACGAACAGCAGCTTGTTGTGAATTGGTAATTTGCTGTGTCTCTACAGTGTTATAGCCAGTATAGTTAAGTGTGAATAAAATTATGCTTATATTTTATCAATTAATAAAATTATGCTTATATTATGTGTGCGTAACTGGTGCGATGGAAACAATAAGCCTGTGTAACTGAAATGAAAAACAGGAAATGTTTGTGTGAAAAAATACAGAGTGCTGATGTTTAAAATGCTGAGTTGAGTCATGTGTTGAAATCATATGTGTTAATGATGTGCTTAAATAAGTGTCATGTGTTAAAATAATGTATGTCATCATGTGTATAAAGAATGCGTCATGAGACTAAATAAAAGACCACTGTCAGAAAGAAGTCGGAGAAGGCACAGAGCAGGCAAAGCTTTTTGTCTGTGGGCTCTCCCCTCTTATCACAGCCGAAAAAAGTTTAACACTTGTCTTGAGTTTTTTTGGTAAACAGTGCGTCGAGAACAGAGCTTTCTTGACATTAAGATTATGAAGTAATGTGTGACTTGTTCGCAAGTTGCATTTACGTGAGCCATGATGACATAGTAATGTTGCTTGTGAGGAAAGCTAATCATTATTGACAACAATTAAAGTTGATCAAGTTGATTCTGGAGAGGAAAGCTTCTTTGAGGGCTGTTTGGTTCGTGCTCATACAAGCTTGCACATAGTGAAAGTGCACAACAGTTTCAGTTCCACTTCACGCCAGATGTATACTAGTACTAGTACAAACACTCTGTAGCTTGCACAATGCTCCTTTAAAGGTGTCGTACCCGATATATAGCAAGCTTACATGCACTTCCTAGTTACTGGACAATATAATTTAATTCTAATTAGATATAGACCCTGCACAGCTGATTTATACAATATACCTGTACTGGGAGTCATTTTGTTCAAATACATGGAACAAAATCAAGTACAGGGCCTTTAACAAACCATATTGTAGTTTCAGTTGTGACTCACAACAACAGCTATACATTGCTGTGGTCTGTGATTGACCCCTGACCAACCAGTAATATTTAAATGAAGTCAAGTAAAAATGAGTGAAGTCAAACATCATCAGAAGCAGGAGTGGGTAGAGCTCAGTTGCATGTATTCATTTATTTACTTGAGTAACTTTAATATTGTACTTAGTACTTTCCAATAATATATTTAACAGTACAGTAGTTCTCTTACTTGAGTAAAAGTTTTGGTTCTTCTCCCCCACTGTAAGTCTACAAGTGACAAAACTTTATGATCACAATATGAAATCATTTGAACATTTGTGTTTCTTGCAGTTCTAGTTTCCTCAAATACATTTTTACTCTTATTTGAGTAGTCTGGTATAGGTTCCATTGCAAAGAAAATTGAATAGAATCAGATTTGTGAAGTTGTAGTTTGTCGTTTTTTTTTTTTTATATATATATAGTTTTTTAATTTTCTTTTTTTATTGCTGTGTGGGTATATGGATGATGATGTAGGCTTGTGGGTGGAGCTTTTGGACAGATTTTTTTTTTTTTTTTTTTTTTTTTTTGTATAGTATTCAGGCTTTAGTAGCTAACAACTTTCTCGCATTCTTTAGTGGGTCTGTGGGAAAAAAAATGACTCCCCAACAGTCTTCAGTGGTATGCAGGTTAGTGAGGGAGGATGGGGGGAGACAGGAAGAGAGACAGGAAGAGAGAAAGGAGGAGGAGAGCTTGTAGGGAGAGATATGGGGAGAGTAGAAAGAGAGAGACAGGGAGGAGCTGAGTCAAAAGAGGAAGCGTGGAAGCTAGCGTGGTTCAATATTTTGCAACTGCTGCTAAAAGACGTCTTGACGGATCGTGCACTTTCTACGCCATAAGGTATGAATGAAACTCTAAGTTTTAAGTTCAGTTTGAATGGATGTAATTAGCAAATCACAAAGGATGCAATCTCTGATCTCATTTTGCATGTGAACTGAAATGTGAACTTTGAACAGAATTCTATTATTAAAAGATAAATCACAAATGTAATTGAAATTGCAATGCTTGTTAAAAAAATCACAATTAGATACTTTCCCAAATTGTGCACCACTATTAAACACTGAAAAGTTAAGTTTGCATTAAATTCAGATGCAACTGCTTCTGGGCAATTATTATCCATGCTTTGAACCAAACACAGATGCTACCTGCAAGAAAGTGCAGCAGCGACTGTTGTTTTTAGAGAAAATAAATAATTTGATGTTAGTAATGTTCTTATGACCCAATTTTATCTGAGTTTTATTTAATCCACTATTATGTTTTGTATTGTCTGTTAGTTTTTCGTGGCCTCTCTGTGTCCAGTAGAAATCCTCTGGCTCAGTTGGTCAAAGTGGCAGGTAAAATTATAGACTTAGAGCAGTCCCACCCGCATTACATCTACAGCAGAAGGGTGATTTGTAGGATTCAACAAATACAGAGCCCTGACCACTTGCTCTTTGCTTAACCTCCTTCCTCCTGGTGGCAGCTCATAATTCCCCGCCCCAGGACAAAGAGAGAGCTTATCCCTGAAGTCATGAACAGGATGAATGCTTTGCTATAGCTCGGATCAGTGATGGTGAAATATGGTTACATTTTCTGTGCCTTTTTGCCTATTTTTAAAGGGAATGTACTTCCGTATCCTCAAGTGTGAGCTGAAGCTGTGATCAAGCGTTGCATTGTATTATATGTTTAATGGAAGTCTGACACTGCTGCAAATCAACTTCCCTTTGGGAAAAAAGTTGAAAGCTGATATGTGAGTTAACATGACTTTAAATCGCTAAAGATGAAATTGAAATCTGTCAAGTAGACAAATCGTTTTAAGAGTGAAGACGTTTTGCTGCTCATCCAAGCCGCTTCTTCAGTTCTGGTCACATTACTGCTGGACTCTGTGGCATTATTTTAAAGTCATGCCGTAGACATAACTTTAAATCACATGATTTGAGTATTTAGTTTTCTTAGATTTTGCTTCTTTTATCCTATTTCATCTTTACTTACCAGAGGTGACTACCAGCTACGGGTAGTACTCAGTTACATTGACTTACACTTTTTAGAGTACTTTTTGTCAGAATGATTCTTCATGTGACAATTATACTTTGACCTGTTTGCCCCTTGTGGTCTCCTACGTGGAATGTTATGCTATACGTACTTTGAACCGCCATATGTATGTGTAAACTCAGAAGACCAGATAAGCAAACATGTTTTGCCCACTTTGACTTCAGTGAACCCAGAATACATGTTCATACCAAGTTAATTATTAAGAGGATGGGATGCGTGGCACTTATATATAAGAGCCCACCTGGCCATGATAAAATAGGAGACGGTGAGGGAAATCAACTTGATTCAATAAACTAGACTTTTTGATTCAAGACAGCTTCTGTTATTTTTATATTTTTAAGGTTTTTACTATTAGAAATTCCACAACAGTTTTGGAAGATCATCAAACAAATTTAAATATTAAACAAAGATAACCCAAGTAAACTGCAGCTTTTCTGTGATGACTTTATCTGTTAAGAGAAAAATACTATCCAAACCTACATGATCCCGGGTGAAAAAGTAACTGCCCCCCTTTTTAAATGATGAGGTAACTGTGATTAATCATATTATTGTGGAAAGCTGAGTTCAATTTCATAGTCACACCCAAGCCTGATAAGAAGAAAAGTAATTGACATGTCTCAGTCTGGAAAAGGTAACAAAGCCATTTCTAAATCTTTGAGACTCCAGCAAACCATGAGAGCTGTTATCCACAAATGGAGAAAGCATTTTCAGTGGTGAACCTTCCCAGGAGTGGATGGCTGTTGAGAGATTGAGGCTAGATGTGTATGCCTGGTTGCTCCTCTCATTATCGGCCTCTTGACGGCAGTATAAACACATAAGTCTTGATTAACAAAATATTAGAAACTTATAAGCTTACAAGTTAGTAGAGCATATCTACATAAAAAGAAACATTGATTTAAGTTGTTTATTTGAAAACCAAGCTGTGTGAATCGGTTGACTACTCTTTAGACAAGTTAATCTCCATTTTCACAGTAACAATCATCTTTTTAATGCTTTACTTCAGGTAATTTGTCAGGTCATTGACATATGAAATATCGATAAGGATGTCCCAAGGATTTAAATATTGTACTAAATATTGTGCATATAAAACAAATGCATGAATGAATGGTGAAGAAATACACTTAAAAGGAGAAGATATTTCTGTTGTGAAATTTCACATTTTGTTGGAAATTATGTGAATGAGCGATGGGCAATGTTGAAAATATCCATGTATTATGTTCAAAATATCCATGTATTATCATTTTTTAGTTCATTTCACTAGATTTTTTAATTATTTTTATTTGATAAAACGTCTTTTGTAAAAAAAAAAAAAAAAAAAAAAAAAAAAAAAAAAAGCAGTGTTTAAAAGCCTGAAAATAAAGTAAAAGAGTATATGATCATTTTCTGATGAAGTTACAAAATGAAGTTAGCTGTACACATTCATCTACAATTCAATTATTGTGAAGTGCAAATATTACTGGAGGTAAAAATCTCAACCATTGTGTATTTTTGGTAAAGATCAGATCATGTTTGTCTCTGCCTAGATCAGAAGATAAGGAACTATCGCTTGTGGAAACATTGTATGCATGTATGCTTTCTACGAAAACATGATGTATCCTGTGTTGAGGGCTCATGCAAGTAGGTTATATCTGAATATGTTTGTTATCATAAAACTGTCAGATGTACAAACCTTGAGTTAATGAGAAATGTTTCCATTATTGGAACAAACACCTCTCACACAGGAGATTCTGATATTTTCCCATTGTTGGAACAAGCCTCTCACAAACACTTGGTTTCCTGTGTGATTGTCTATTAGGCAAATCGATCTCTTACCTCACACTGCGGCTGTGTGTTGAATGCAAACGTGCATACAGACTCAAGACTGAATCACTAGTGGGGATCTCGAGACTTGGGATAGCCGGTTCATCTGGAGTGCTCATAAGTTGAGAGATTCACCAGTGAAATGGAGGAATCACTATAGATCCTAGACCTACGAGTCATTCCGTTCTTGAGTAAAGTCACTATTTAATTGGAAATTCTGTGAGAAGTTTACTAAGCCACTGTTGGCCAATTGCATCAGTCTTTTGGACACTGCTGAAATGCATGACTGCATCAGTCCAACAGGTACTGCTATTATGCACGATTGTATCAGTCCTGCTGTATGAGCGTGAGGACCAGTAATTAAGCCGGCTCCAAGAAACAGTGAAATTTTATTCTAGTTTTAATTTTATTAGTTTAGAGTGACGATCTCAAGATTCCTAGATTCAGTAAAGACAGGAAGAAGCCTTGTGTGAATGTGATGAGTTATTAATAAAAGTCAAATACCAAGTCTGTCAACACAGTACCTTTTGGTGAGTAATCTGCTCATTTTTATTATAATTCACATTTTTCCAGATTGAGTGGGCACATCAAAAAGGGTAAGTAATTAGTAAACCACATGTTATAGTATGCAGAAAGGGTCCATGGCAAATGGTTAAAAAGTCTGATAGGGGTGGTTGGCTTATCCATCTTCCACTCTCCGCAATAGCTGTGTGTGAGCCTTTTGAAAATTGGAAGCCCCCCTTTGTCCCGCAATGAGAGCTTGTTTCAATTTAAAGTCTGCTTTTGGTTGATCTGTTTGTCCCACTGTGACTGTTTTTCTTGTGACTGTTTGAATTGTTATTTTTACCATGTTCGTAGTAACATCCTGACTAAAGTTTTCGACTTCACCCTTTGGTTTTGAGCAACAAAAATAAAAACACAAAATAAAGTTAAAAAATAAAAAATTAAGATTTGTATTGCTGTTGACCAAAATCTGTATAATTTTTATTCAATATCACTACATTTAACACTTGTGTGAAATACTTTTATTTTTGCTCTTGAAGTACAGTTTTGAACAGATCTTAAATACTTTTACTTAAGTAGATTTTTTCAAGTGATACTTTTACTTGAGTAACTTTTAACCTCTGTATCCGTACTTTTACTTAAGGAACAAAATTGAGTACTTCATCCACCACTGGAATAAAGAAGTCCAGACGTGTGAGACCCCAAACTGAGTAGCCAGTCCCTTCTGCCTTCTGTTCAAACCCAAAAGGTTCTGAATCGACCATAGAGTGTGACAAACCTCTGTCGTAACTTCAGACAGTTCAACCACAGTATGGCATTAAAATATCTACCTAGAGACAAGCAGACCACAAGGCCAAGTTACAAGTCAGATCTGTGGAGAGGTGAGGTCTCTCACAGTAAGATAGATGTACCCTATCTTAGTCACTTCTGACTGAATACATTATTTTAATGTCCTATCATGGAACTGGACTTCTGGACTAATCAATTACATTTTCATGGAGACAAGCTGATATCTGGAAGTCTTAGTCAAATCCTTTTACAGACATGAATTCTTACATTTTCTTTACAGTTTGTTGAAAATCACCTTTATGTTTCTACAAACCACATGTAACTTACATTTTTGCCCCTGATGAGTTCAAACGCAAACCTTGCTTGCTCCTGCTGCTTCCTTCATTAGTTTACTTTTTAACAATTTTACCTCTTCCAGTGCTGGAAGATTTGTTTCGTTATGATTTTCTCTTAAGTAGTCCAGGATTTTAAAATAATTTTTACATTTTTAAACAAAATTTCTGATGAGCCAGCAACATGTCTGAGAGAAGAAACCAGGAATTCACCGGATACTTCCTGTGACTTCAAGTGGTTAGCAGCCCACAGTTACTTTCAGAGAAGAAGGTGATAAAACTGCTACTTTCAAGTTAAACCTGAGTGATACAGTGTCTTTTCCAAAACTTTATAAAGACAAGAATACCAAGTCAAGGCAACAAGTGATAAAAGACAATGATAATGTAAATACAATTTACAAACAGATTTTACCACTGTCACATATTGATGTTGGATTTGGAAAATGGATTTTTGTCACAAAACAAGAGCAATGAAGTTGACAAAAGAGCACAGACAGATAGGCGATCTGTGCCAAACGTCAGGGTCAGAGATACGCTGCTGTTAGGAGATGTTGCTATTAGAGATGTGAGCCACAGAGGAAAACAAACAATCTCCTACACTTACACGGTTTCTGAAACTACAAAACTCCTGCCAAAAGTTTTGTCAACACGCCTAGGAGTTAAACAGCTGATTGAGCATGTGGGCGCAGTTGACACCAGAAGGGAACAGACAGGGTCCTGGGCCAGTGAGAGAAAAGAGGAATGAGAGAAGCATCCCTGCTGTGCCAGCCAGAGACCGAGCCAATGTGTCAGCACCACCAGCAGCACCACAACTACAACCACCACCTCCCCCAGCGAAGGAGTCACCACCAGCAGCACAACCATCTCCTCCAGAGAAGGAGTCATCACCAGCACCACAACCACCTCCCCCAGCGAGGGATTTAGGAGCACCACCACCTCCCCCAGAGAACAAGTCAGCAGCTCCACCACCTTCCCAAGTGAAGAATTTATCTCCAGCGTCACTTCCCCCGGGGCCCTTGTCACAGGCTTTGAACCTGTCTGTGACAGCCCCAGCAGAGGTTTCAGTCCCAGCAGCACCCCCATCACCTCCCCCACCCATAGACCAGCCTTGGGTTCCCTTTGCTACATCTACTCCATCTAAGGACTCTCCTTTTCCTCCCCACCTTCACCCATGGCCCTTCCCAACCATTTAGAAAGCCTCATCAGCTCAGGAATTAAGATGGCTCCCCTCACACCTAATATATCGTGATCAAGAGTTTTGGCATCAAAAATGCTGAACTCTTCCCCGTACCCACCTATCTCCCCTCGTCTTTCACCTTCCACCTGCTCCGCCTCCTCAGCCCTCACCTGGTCCCTCACCCAAACTCCTCCCTCCTCGCCTCAGAGCTGTTATCACCAAGAGCTAGAACACACAGGGCCTCTGCTGTCCCAGGACATACAGTCCTGATAAAGATAATATCACGCTGAGGCCCTGTGATGGAGCTATATCTGCAGTTACACCACGTTGACTGATTAACAGAAGGACAGTTACACTGTCCAATCAGAGACATTTAGTTCACATTTGCTGTAAGAAGATAACATCCAGTCCTACTGAAACTAATCTGAAACTTGCTGTGCTCAGTCTCAGATCTTTATGTAACAAGTGATTTTTTGATGAGTTTATTTCTTTTTTTAGTCTTGATTTTATGTTTTTAACCGAAACATGGCTCGACAAAAACACAGGTAATGCAATTCTAGTGGAATCAACTCCACCCAACTTCAAATTTGAATCTGAAACATGAGTAAACAAAAAGGATGGAGGTGTGTGCGTGTTTTTTTAGAGATAATTTAGTTAGTCACAGGTTGTCATTTAGGATTTTTTCATCTTTTGAGTGTGTTTCCTTTAAAATGGAGCTAAAACAATCCCCCTCCATACTCTAAATCAGGGGTGCTCTGACTTTTTCAGTATGTGAGCTACTTTTAAAATGATCGTGTCTGAAACCACCTAATACAAAAATGTTAAACATATATTTATTTGTAAATGCATTATGAATTCTTACATGTACAGTGCATTTTGATATACCTTGCACAACGTCATGATATAATACTGCACAACACAATTGAACTTCTTACATGTTCATAATTACTTGAATGATGATTACTGCTCTGACTTGCACTGAATGGAATCAGTGAGGGATGCATAGTTCGGGCAGTAGCTTCTGACAGCCAGCCAAGAATAAAATTGCATTTTTCGTTTGAAAGCGATAACAGAGCTAATCATGTTGATTATGGTTTTGTCTTTTTTTATAACCATAAAAATCATGTTAAACGAAGTATCAGAATTTACTGCATTTTTTCACACAACTACTTTTATTTTACACATCCATCCGTATTTTTTCTTTGACCCATCGAATAAATGACTGGGAAAATCCCCGCAGCACCCGCGCTCTCATTCGTCACCTTCCAGGGACAACAGAGGCAGATTACCATAATGATGGTAAAATATTTAGATGTCTCCACATTGAATTTACATGAGAGCACGACTATTTGCGGAGTTACGCTGCTGGAAAGTCCGCAACCGCGCTCTATCGGCGACGATAGGATCCGACGCTATAGGGTTAAGCTAACTTGCGCTTGTTTATGCGTGTGCAGCGCCCATGATGTGACCTAGGGTCAGGTGTAATCAGACTGGTTGTCCTGTATATTAGTCATGTGACTGGATGGATGACGGGACGTGATCTACCCAAAATGCCTTTGCGATCGACATAATGAACACCCCTGCTTTAAATAGTCATACAAATCTCCCCAGCAGTCTTTTTACTGAGTACGTTTACTGAGTTTTATTGATAATTTTACTGAGATGCTTTCAGTCGTATGCACAGACTTTGATGGTTTAGTAATTACAGATGTTTTAATGTACATGTGGATAATGTGTTTGACAGAAATGCTAAAGAGCTCAGTTCTGTCCTTGAAACCTTTGGTCTGACTCAACATGTCAGCGAGCCCACCCTCAACACACTCAAGGCCTACCACAACTATATGGATGACACTCAGCAGGTGGCAGCACGTGGCAGCAGGTGAATATGGACCAGTGGATTCACTCTGCCACTGCATCCAACAGATCAGTGTGTGGATGAAGAACAACAAGGTCAGATGACACGACGACAAAGTCGATCATTGACCTCCAACCTAGGGTGTCCTGGTGCCATGTGCACTGATGGACACCCTTGTATTTGAACATGGCGTTTGTTATGGACAAACTGTGACTAGCACAGAAGTCCAATAACAAATCACTGTTCGGGTTCAGATCAGGGAGGCCATTCTTCCCAATCACACCCCTCCATGTGTCACTGGCGTTGCCCACGTGGGCGTTGAAGTCCCCCAGTAGAATAATGGAGTCCCCAGTAGGTGCACTGTCTAGTACCCCTCCCAGGGACTCCAAGAAGGCTGGGTACTCTACACTGCTGTTTGGTCCATAGGCCGACACAACAGGCACTCGCATTCAAGCCCCAACCCCAGGCCTGGCTCCAGGGTGGGGCCCCAGCTGCGCCATACCGGACAACGTCACAGTCCTTGCTATATTTCTCATCATAGGGGTATTGGGAACTGCTCCTAGTTTGACCCGTCACCTAGGACCTGTTTGCCATGGGAGACTGTCAAGAAAACTCTGTTCTTGACGCGCTGTTTACCCAAAATACTCAAGACAAGGGTTAGACTTTTCTGCCCTGATCAGAGGGGAGCGGGCACAGTCAAAGAGCTGCACAGACTTAGCTTCTGCGATGCCTTCCCTGTACCTTCTCCACTCTTCCTTAATCGCAGCAGCCTTTTATTTAAACACACTGACACAAATCATCATTACTTCAACATGCTTATCAGAACTAACCTTGTTATAAGTATGATCTTCCACCCTGGGCCTCCCATTTCCCAGTTTTCAATTCAATTACACAGGTTTCTGGTCTTTCCACTCGCATCCCAGTTTCTTGTTTTTCAGTTCTACAGGCTTCAAGCATACAGTTTATTAGATGATAAAACATTAGCATAATTTTCTTACAGAGACCCTACCAGGGGCATAATGCACCAAGCAACATAGCTCCTAGGATCATTCGGGTACGTAAACTCCCCCACCACGATAAGGTTCAAGGGGGAGAAATCTTGAATGTGATCCTTTTTATTAGTGACTAGACCCATTGACACCAGCATTTTAACAATATTAATTTTATCTGCCCCTCATCTGTATTAAATATGATTGGCTTATAGAAAGTTGTGATGTCATCTCAAACCCAGGCATTGTAGCTCATCATATTTAATATTGGCCTTTGAGACTGAAAGTGCACTGTCTGGGTCTAATTTGACCAATTGTGTCTGTGCAGATTATAGAGAGGAGAGGCTGGCCATGGAGAACACAACTATGGACCATGGACTGGAACACAAACCTGTAAGTATTGATTTAGCCAGAGACTAAAAAATATATACAATCTTTTAAGTAATCTGCATCAGTCAATCCAGTGGTTTGGTATTAATACCTTTTACAATCAGCATTCTGTTTAACACAACAGTGATGGAAGACCTCAGAGAATAATGACGGAGCCAGAACAAGGATCAAAGAGAAAATGAATGGCTCTAAGATAGGATCTAGGATAAGATAAGCTACTCCTATGGGAGAAATTTGTCTTGGAACAGGGGGTCTCATGAACACAGAGAAAGACATTGCAACAACCCATACGAATGTGTAGTTTTGATTGCACATTCTCTAAGCCTATATGCAGTTTTTATATGATTTTTCAGATCCATTCATAGTAGCTTGTATCAAATAACCTAATAACCTAATGATAATGTTAAAATAGTGTTTGATGCAATGTTGCAGTGTAGTAGGAATTATATTGGCTTCTTGTACTCCCTGCAATATTGCATGAGAGTTAGGAACATAGGCTCTTTGTAGTGTTGTTACCAAACTAAAATTTCAAACTTTATTTTGACTAAATAAGGAATACTAAGGAAAAGACTCGATACCCAGTACCGATGCCAACAATGATAATCTAAAAAGCTCTTTATTTAGAAAATATAATGTGATTTTCAACATTAAATTGTAGTACTTTCTTTTTTATTACCATTCTACAGGATAATTTGCCCTACTTCGGATATGGGGTGTCCCAACTTTGTGTTTTTGTTTGTGATTTTTAATCCACCACATCCCTTGTATGTGTTTAGTTTCTGTGCTACTCTCAGCTGCTGGGTCATATTGTAACTTCTTATCTACTACTACTTATTGTAACTTTACCAGTAACGAGTAATCTAACTAAATACTCTATGCTTTGCAGTAACGCCATTATTGTGATTGGCTAAAAAAGTAATTGTTTGGGTAATTAAATAGTACTTTATATAGTAATGAGTTACTTTCATTGCACAGTAACACAGTTAGTAACGCAGTCACTTGGGGAGAAGAGTAAGAGTAGGTAACTATAACTAATTACTTCTTTGAATGATCTTGCCCACAATTGCTCACCTCTCATAAGGTTGTAAAGTTAAACTGCAGCATTCTTATTGATATTATCCATTAGAAATGGTGGACACCCAGTCCACATAATAGCACTCTTAATCCAGTTTGAAGCATTCTTTAAAAGTAAAATGTCTGGGAGTCTGGGAAAAAACACAGACGAGATATGACCTTCACAGAAATGCAGCTGCTGCTACAATTCAGTCTCTTGAGGTCATGAGGAATGGCAACTACTATATGAAAACAGAACATTTTGTACTTTTGTACGAAAGCAACAAATGTATTATATTTGTATATTATTCACACTTGCCCCTTTTAATCACAGACAGATGTGATCACTAACAGAAAGACGCCGGTTGCTACCTTTCAACAAAAAATAAAATAAGCCACCCCAAAAAATGGTTTAGCTAAAACATAAACATGCATTGAAAATCATTAACATCAAGCAAATTGATGAATGAAATGTGTCAAATAGTAGCAGAGCTTCAAACCTTATAATGCTGTATAAAATGTGTGACTCTCAGACTAATATAAAATACTGTATGTGCAGCATGGATGAAACAAAGGGCAGCTACTTAGATTAGTGTGGTACCTGGCCTGCCATCTGTTATCAGTTCCATGTGTTTCTTCATGTCTGTTTTTTAAGGGTTAAGACACAGAGGGGACAAAGGTCATAAACTCACCCTAGGAGGTATGGGTGCAAGGTACAGGAATTGCTGAGCTTTGGGACCTAACGCCTGAACAAACAACATATGTTAAGGGGCTGTCCTACAGTTCTATAGTTCTGTAGACTATAAATATGGGTGAGTTTCTTTATTCGGGGTCTTTCTCACATTGGCTCAGAGAATACCCAGACTCTGTCTGTGATTGGCATATATTTTGTAATAAATATCATTACACTATCAGAGCTTGTCTTTTGGGTCATTTCCTGAATGCATCCCACTCCGGGCCACCGGACTACTATTACAGGTGAGCTACTCTGTGTGTAAATTAAACTACATTAGCACCAAGAATGGAATGAAAGTCAGAGTCATCTGGGGAGTCTGTAGTCAACAGAGGTTCAGGGGGAGACAAATGCAAAAGCTGAATGTGCGGTTGTCTTGCTATGGCAGTAGTGATAAGTCACTCAACAACATGCCAAAGGCAGGGGACATCATCAACATCAAATTTTAATAAGTACTGCTATGATAATCATAATGGTGGTGAAAGCAGAGGCAATGATTGCCACCCAGGGGCCAAAAATTCTGTAGGCTGAGTAGGAATTGTTGGGGATCCCTGAATGTTCAGATAATACATGTGCTAATAGGATGAGTCTGAGCAGGGCTTTAGAAATACTTCCATCTGTGGTAATATTATTGGGAATGTATGTACAACACTCAGTATCAAACATAGGGCAAACACCACCTTCTTTGGCTAATAACATATTTAAAGCTATACGGTTCTGCCAGGGCATCAGAGATGTGGGACCCAGTTGTTCAGTTATTCCTTCTAGCGCTTCAGTAGTAAAGTTCATGAATCTTTGTTGATTATAATATAAGTAATTTATCCAGGCTACATTTTTATTGGAAGTGACCCATGAAAACAAAATAGAACCTAAACCAACCCAGAACCTATCCTGGGCCTTATATTAATCTGGGATAGAACAGGATGTGTTTGTGGCATTAAGATAAATGTCTTTATTGAATGAGCCTAAGGGTTTGTCTTTGGATGGGTAGAACATAGATCTTTTCTGGATTTGGTGTAGTTAAACAGCATATGGATGGTCAGATAGTTTTCAGTCGTGTTTTGTTTCTAGTTTTCCCACACAGCCAGAAATGGACATAGTCATCATAGTCAGAGGAAATGGTCATCTTATGGAGGAAACTGTGGCTCCTGAGTTCACTAAAAAGCATATCTTCTGTCCATTTATGATCAACACCACTATTGGTTCGCTTCTCCATAGCTTCAACGACTGGCCTTGGTATGGCTGTGGGCCCCTTCAGTCATCATATTCATCAATGGTCATTAGAATATTGAGCACAGTTCTTATGGTGAAATGGCATCATTCTTAGAGCTTGAGGTGCTCCATATTGTCTAGGACTGTGTTGTGTCATCATGGTTGGAGCTGGTTGTATCTGTGGTTGGACCTGCTGCATCTGTGGCTGTGCATGTTGCATGAAATTTTGATTGTACCCCCGTTGTGGCTGAGTTTGTTGTTGATTCAATGGACAGTCTCTTGACCAATATCCAATTCCACCACATGCATAACATTGATTGGGTTGCATATTCATGTTTCCTAATTTTCCTCTTCCTCCCCATTCCTTCCTTCCTCATCCTCTTCCTCCTCCTCCTCTTCCTCCACCAGTCGTGTAGATAACTCCTGGGTTCATCTGGGCTGGAGCAGGAGCTGGTTGTTGATGTGGACAGGCGGAGTTTGTTATTGTGGTTGCATGACCACCTTCATTGCAGCAGCAAGTTCATTGGTTGTGAGAGTTTCATCTTCATTATCTTCTTGGACTGTCATTACCTTTGTTTTTGTTTTTTTCTATCTTTCTATTTGACTTCATCCTGTAGTTTTTTGACTTGTAATTTTAGTGTGGCCATTTCCATATTTTGTTTCTCCTTTTCATTTTCACTTTTGGACTGGAGCCATTCAAAGTCCAAGTGACTGCAATGCTTGCCAAATTCTTCTTTTGGTTTAGAGTGGAGGTCCACTACTTCACTCAGGTGTTCTTGAACTGGTTTTGGGAGCTCTGACCAGAGCTGAGAAATACACTCACCTGAAGGATTATTAGGAACGCCATACTAATACGGTGTTTGACCCCCTTTCGCCTTCAGAGCTGCCTTAATTCTACGTGGAATTGATTCAACAAGGTGCTGAAAGCATTCTTTAGAAATGTTGGCCCATATTGATAAGATAGCATCTTGCAGTTGATGGAGATTTGTGGGATGCACATCCAGGGCACGAAGCTCCTGTTCCACAACATCCCAAAGATGCTCTATCGCAGAGGTGCTCTGACTTTTTCAGTATGTGAGCTACTTTTAAAGTGATCGTGTCTGAAAGATCTACCACCTAATACAAAAATGTTAAACATATATTTATTTGTACATGTATTATGAATTCTTACATGTACAGTGCATTTTGATGTACCTTGCACAACGTCATGATATAATACTGCACAACACAACTGAACTTCTTACATGTTCATAATTACTTGAATGATGATTACTGCTCTGACTTGCACTGAATGGAATCAGTGAGGGATGCATAGTTCGGGCAGTAGCTTCTGACAGCCAGCCAAGAATAAAATTGCATTTTTCATTTGAAAGCGATAACAGAGCTAATCATGTTGATTATGGTTTTGTCTTTTTTATAGCCATAAAAATCACATTAAACGAAGTATCAGAATTTACTGCATTTTTTCACACAACTACTTTTATTTTACACATCCATCCGTATTTTTTCTTTGACGCATCGAATAAATGACTGGGAAAATCCCCGCAGCACCCGCGCTCTCATTCATCACCTTCGAGGGACAACAGAGGCAGATTAATGATGGTAAAATATTTAGATAGCCCCGTGCCTCCGCTTTGAGACGCCGTTTGAATTTACATGAGAGCACGACTGGGCTCAACTCGCGCTTGTTTATCCGTGTGCAGCGCCCATGATGTGACCTAGGGTCAGCTGTAATCTGACTGGTTGTCCTGTATATTAGTCATGTGACTGGATGGATGACGGGACGTAATCTACCCAAAATGCCTTCGCCATCTACCAGTCAATCGCGATCGACGTAATGAACACCCCTGCTCTATCGGGTTGAGGTCTGGTGACTGTGGGGGCCATTGTAGTACAGTGAACTCATTGTCATGTTCAAGAAACCAATTTGAAATGATTCGAGCTTTATGACATGGTGCATTATCCTGCTGGAAGTAGCCATCAGAGGATGGGTACATGGTGGTCATGAAGGGGTGGACATGGTCAGAAACAATGTTAAGGTAGCCTGTGGCATTTAAACAATGCCCAATTGGCACTAAGGGACCTAAAGTGTGCCAAGAAAACATCCCCCACACCATTACACCACCACCACCAGCCTGCACAGTGGTAACAAGGCATGATCACTCGGCCCATTCTCCTCTGTCCTCTAGCATCAACAAGGCATTTTTGCCCACAGGACTGCCACATACTGGATGTTTTTCCGTTTTCACACCATTCTTTGTAAACCCTTGAAATGGTTGTGCGTGAAAATCTGTAATGATGTGCAGATTGTGAAATACTCAGACCGGCCCATCTGGCATCAACAACCATGCCACGCTCAAAATTGCTTAAATCACCTTTCTTTCCCATTCTGACATTCAGTTTGGAGTTCAGGAGATTGTCTTGACCAGGACCACACCCCTAAATGCATTGAAGCAACTGCCATGTGATTGGTTGATTATATAATTGCATTAAGGAGAAATTGAACAGGTGTTCCTAATAATCCTTTAGGTGAGTGTATATCATTGTGGATCCATTTCCAGTCTACAGGGGTTTTCCTGTTGTGTCATGGAACAGTACCTTGACTCTCTGTTTGTATGCGTGGCAATCTCCACCTCTCTTCACCTGAAGAGACAACAACCCATCATGGAGCATAGCTGGGAAGCAGTTTTTCAGTTCTTTTGACAGTTGGAGTCTGAATGTAACCAGGCTTGTGTTACTTTGAACTGGTACATGCAGCCATTGTTGCAGTGTAGTGTTTCCTGTTCCTGTTTCCCATCTTATCAGTGGCTCTCACTAAGGCGGTTTTTATGTCTCCCCAGCAGAGGGTTTTTTCTGCTGTATATTTGAGCAGGGCAGGTGCTGCACACATAGCAGCATTAACATTAGCATTAGGTGGCGAGAATTGAATAAATGGTGGTCACTTTTCCAATGTCCACGTTTGTGAGAGTAATTACAAATTTTGTCAGTACCATGTGAAAAACGACCAATCGTAAACTCAGCTTCAGACGGTCTCGCTGAAATAGATCTATTTTCACAAGTACCAGAAACACTGTTGTCATATAGTAATCATCTGCAACCACCCGCGCACAGCAAGAGAGGAGATGAGCAGCAGCACCAGAGCACAGCACAATACGGCCTGGGCTGTCAAAACCTCAACATCCTCGTACAGTCTGTTTGAATCCAGAAGTGTCTAGTACCGGACCATAGATAAACCTCCATCCTAACACAGTTCACCCACAGCCACTCATTTGTATCGCATGTCTCTTAAATACAGAAGACATCTATAACTTCTTTTAAGTGAGATAAATACGTTTTTTGATCATTGATTCTGTAGAGTTCTGTTTCTCAGTCCCTTGCATTATGTCTTTCCCTTTTTTACATGTAAACCGCCATGATGTTTTGACACAAACAGAGCATGCGTCTCTCTGAATTTATCTGCCTGTCAATCACACCCAAGTCAAATCAGGGAGACAGGATATAGTTCCAGACTCACATGTCTTTGGAAAGTTTTGTCACAGTGTTTCATTTTGACTTGCTGCATAGCATGTTTGATCTGTTGATATTTTATCACACTGCCCTAACCGCTTAATGAATTGCTAGATTGTATTTAATATACCACACTAAATAATTGTGGTCTCAAGAAATTTTTGGAGGCAAATATTTTGCTTCCCTGAGAACTCTTCTTTCAGTCAGAGAAAGGAAGTAGGTTTTATTTAATATTTAAAAATTCTGGTGCCTTGTAATTATAGTCTTATCTTATCAAACAACACATAACTGTCACATTCACACATACTACCATTTGATGTACTGCAAGTAGGAGTGAGTTACATGGCCATTTACATTTTACCAACTTATAAACAACATACCAAAAAGCATATATATTGCACTTTGAGTCTTTTGTCATTGCATACTTTTACTTGAACTTGAGATTTTTTGAAAGTTTTGCCTACCTCAATCTCATAATACACCAGTCAAAAGAGTAGCAGGGCCAGAGAGTTCAAATACATCAAATTCTCAAATACATGGGGAAAAAATCAGATACAGGAACTATATAGTCTTTCCTTACCCCTTTTCTTTATATTTTGTCCACAGAATCTAAGCATCAGTCTGGACCAGTGCCGCAGGGCCCTTCCGTATGTGGACATTTGCCCTAGATGTTGTGCCCAAACCCACCTCATTTTGGGGCTGAAGAAAACCGCACCAGTTTGCATTGACTGCGCTGTAGACCCAACCTGGACCAATCCACAAGAAAACTGGGGCGAAGGCGGAGTTGTCGTGTGCAAGGGTCAAGAATTCCATGGCAACATTGGTGCAAGTCGGATTATCATACAGCATCCCACATACACAGTGTTTGAACGATTAAATAGAGACAAAGACTTGGTAATATTGTACAATTATTCAGGCAAGGCATACATGCTTCCAAGGCGCAATGGGAAAGTAATATCTCAAATGCAGAATGTTCCTTCATATACCCCAGTAGAGAAGCCTAACAAGCAAAATGTGGGCCAGCTAAATAGAAAAACGAAAACAAGCAACTCAGATCAACTAGTGCATTCAAGTCCACTACTTCTTGCGATGTTACTGGATGGCGAACAGGCAAACCAGCCACCAGGGGGCACAATTGACAAGATATGCACAGCCCTACAGCAAGCAAAAAACAATGAAATAGAAATAGACCAATGTGTAACGCAAAAATCAAGCAACATTTCCATAAGCATGTGCAAAAATGCGGTGGCTAACTCTATGGAGCAAAATGTAAACAATAGCTTGCAAGCTAATCATAAACAAGGAACATCATCTAATTTTGCAACTTCATCAGCTCAGTTAAATCCAGCAAAAAGACTAAACAAACAACTAAAACAAAAAAGCAAACAACTAAAACAACGAAAAGCCAAACAAACAGGGGTGGATCAGCCTAACACCCCAAAGGAGGAGAGTTATTACCTTGGAAAAATTGGCAATGCGATGGTTGACTCTCTGAGGTTTAATAATAAAGCAAGCTTGAATGATATCAGACTTCCTTATGAGCGAAACTGGGTATTTCATGAGTATTCTGGCCGTAAATATGAACCAATGAGGACAGCCAATGTGCACAATTTTCAATCCTCAGACGTTTTCTGCTGTGCATTGACAAATCAATCACAAAATAATGCAATAGATGTAGTAAATAATTGCTGTGTCCAGTCCTGTAGGACAAACTGGACACCTGACCAAAATGCTTTTAGAATCCAAGGAGAAGGAATGCCAGTATATGCCCACCATGCAAAATTGCCCATGATTGGAACCAAAGTAGAGCGTGCCGTGCCACCCGAGGGACCTGTTGACTGCCAATTAAAGATTACACAAGGAAATGTTCATCAAATTGAGTTGTCAAATCAAAGCAAGCAGAAATTGAGCAGCTGCCACCCTAACAACATATTTTATTGTGAGTTGGATCAACAAAATGCATTGCCCAGGTTGGCAACTTCAGCAGAACTAAACAGACAGCCAAAATGTGGTAACAACTGGCTGTACTATGTTGGACGAAACAGTATGCCGCAAACTGATGAGATTTCAAGCAGAAAGCCGTTAGACAACCAAACAAGTGTATTTTGCAGCAATATGGCTAATCCTATGACATTAGCTGACCACGTAATTCATAAACAACAAGTAGAAGCAATGAATTGGACATGCAATATTACACGTCAGGAAAATCTAACGAAAACACAAACTCTAGCTAATCAAAACTTGGGCAATTGGTTATCGACTAATCATTATTATCAGTTTGTCAATCCTCAACCATTGCCACAGCTTGCAATCATCGCAGCGCAAGTAAGTTCACCAGAGAATGCGCTTGACGTGACATGCAAGCATGCAATTCATGGTCAAGACGATGCAGCGAAACCAAGCAACCAGGAAAGCAGCCATTTGTACCCGTATAGCATCTTCAATTGTGATTTAGCACTAAGTGAAATATTGTCAACCTCTACAGGACGAACCAAGCCACTAGAAGAAGGGCTTAATATGGCTTTCAAGATGGGAACACACGAAAGCTGTACTCAAATTGAGCAAGAAACGACAAGTAACCAACAGGTGTCTAGAAATTGCTACCCCCATAGCAATGGTTTTCTACCAGATAAATTGAACATGCCAACTTCAATAGAGCAAGTCAAGCCACCAGAAGAGATTGAAAGGGCAAACAAAGTGGCCACACAAAAAAATTGCGATATATTGAACCCCATACTGCAACCGCAGCTAGCAACGTTAACCACTCATGTCGAAACACCACAGCAAGCACCTATTGTGATAAGCAAAATTTCATCCCAAGACAAGTTTACTCTAATGAACAGAGAGGAACCAAGAAATTTGAAGAACATGGACACATCCTCACTTGCAAACACTTCAAGAGGCGAGTTGCTTGAATTTGAAACCATGGAAGACTTCAAGAATGCTATCCTTGCTCGTATGTTTGCAGCTCCAAAGAGGGCCTTGAATGCAAAAAGTAATATGGAAAAAGATAAAGGCAATGGGGATGGAAATGAGGACAGACCTTGCATAGTACACCAATATCGAAAAATATCAAACCCTGAATTTACCTCAATTCCTCAAGACAAGGAAACCAGAAAGATGACTGACTTCACTCGGACAAAGCTGGTCCAAAATGAGAACATGAGTTTAACAGTCCTTAACAAAGAGACTTTATATCAATTTGAACAAAGCTTCAAGCAAGATGATGACACAAGAGATGCTGCTATATGTGAGATTGCCAATGAAAAGGGGACTAAGCCAAGAATCCAAAAGGCAGTGAGTAAACAACTAACAAGAAGGCTAAAGTTAAAAAGACCAAGACATTATATCGATTGTGAAAGAGTAGAGAGCACCGGATATGGAGGAAACCTAAGTGTAGAAAATGAAGAAGTCACTGAAACTACTCAAAGCACACCAGATATGTCTGAACATAAGCAAAAAGAAGATAAATCACTAAATACATCACATTCCAACATTGATACACATTGTAAAACATCACCAGACTCAATAATGCGAGGAGAGAAAAATCATATTAGACCAAAAGTGTACACAACATACTGCCCAAGTTCCCAAATTGAAGCACAGGATCAAAACACAAGACAAAACATTCAAGAAGACAAAGAGAACATGATGGATTGCACAGATGACTTTCAAAAATCTAAAATAGTAAATGAGTATCTAGTGAAAGAAAAGGAAGAACAAACTGCCACACTTCAGAAAGTTAAGAGTCAGACAAACATCCATGGGGTAACAACAACTGTTGAAGCATCACCAGAGCAACAAAAAGACAACATTAAAAACCTTGGACGAGATTACCAATGTCGAAATAACGCATTGAGAATCTGCAAAGAACTGAGAGTAGAATTAGTCGACATTGTGTTTTTTCTTAAGAGAGGAGGAGTATTTGAGGATACTTTGGGAAAAGCTGATAAAATCTGCATGAGCGAACAACGTGAGTCAAGTTATGCCTCCAAAATTGTGGACCTTCTAGTAAAGCAACACAAAGACTGGAGAGATTGGAGCTTGGAGATAGATACTGAAAGTGGGCTTGTATTAAGGAATGGGAAATCTATCAAGTGTTCAGAATCACTGCCAATGTACCAAGATCAAGAAGAATTTGTAGAATATATATACAAAACAAGAAATTTTAATAATGCGCATTTCTCTGCAAGCCCAAAAAATGGCTCAGTGCCAATGAAAAATGGCTTTAGAGAGAAATTGAAAAGACAAACTACAGAAGTTGATTGTCAAGCTGTAGCTAAGAAGCGAAGGACTCATGAACAAGAATTTAGTAAAAGCAAAATGAATAGCAGAGATAGAAAAGACAAAGGTCAAGGCCAGAAATCAGCTATACGTTTGGAGCTATCACAAGTGCAAAAAGGACTCGGACTACTTCAGCTGAGAGTGAGTTCAATTCCAAAGGATTTACACAAGCATCCATACACAAGAAAAGCTGGAAGGTCAATCCAAAAAGGCTTTTGGAAGACAAAAATGTTTTTAAAAAAAAAAAGTTGTCCAAAAATGGATATAAAGAAGAATCTCCTAAAAATGAAAGCCCCTAGTCATGTTCAAAAAATGCAAACTCACACTAAAAGTAAAGATCCAAGGCACTGCAACCAGAAAACAGGAGATAACGTGGCAAAATCTTTAAAGCCAAAAAGTGTGGAAATATCAGCAAACACAAGTTCAAGGAAAGATTACAAGACAGGAATGAACACCAACAAATGTATTTCTCCTAAAAAATATCAAAATAAGCATCAGAACCCTAATCAAACTGATAAAAAGAAGCAATGGTGTCGAGAGCAAGTAAGCAAAAGAGAAGGCAGTAATGAGTGTGACAAGACCAAGGCTAACACAACAATGCTTTCAGTCAAAATACCCAAATATCCCAAAAGACAAAGGACTCTTGAAATCAGGAAATGCTTCCTGGAAAATTTGTCCAAGTATGTAAATGCAAGAAATGTTCTTGCAAAAAAGTCTAAACAAAAAAGCTATATGGAAACAAAAACCTTTCTACAACAAAAAAAAAGCCCAAAAATGGAGAGAAGAAAAAAACTAATAAAAAAGATTGATGCTTGTCATGTTCAAAAAAAAAAAACTCGCACTAAAAGAAATGATCCAAGGAATTACAACCAGAGTGAAGGGGATAACTTATCACATTATTTGAAGCAAAAAAAGACACAAAACTTATCAAAGGGAAGTTCAAAAAAATATTACAAAGCAAGAATGAACCTCAGACAACACACTCATAATCCAATTAATAAAAGGAAGAAATGGACTCAAGAGCAAAGAAGTAAAAGAGAAAGCAGTAATGATCATGACAAGAACAAGGCTGACAAAAAAATGCTTTCAGTCAAGATACCTCAAGATCCAAAAAGACAAATGACACTTCAAATCAGGAAATCCTTTCAGGAAAATGTGTCCAAGTATGTAAATGTTGTCAAGTCAAATCAAAAAGGCTATATGGAGATTTCAAAACAACAAAGGTACCCTAAAATAGAAAGAAAGCAAAAATGGCTGACCAACATGGCCGCTTGTCCCACTGAAAGTAGAGTGTCAAGGCACTACAACCAGTATAAAGCTAATTATGCAAGCAGTGACACAGCTAACAATGATGAAGAAATAATGCTACATCAAGACTTCAAGAAGCATCAGACTCAAGAGCAAGAGAGCGAAGGTGAAAGGAGCTATAAAAATGACAACAGTAAGACTGACAGAACAATGCTTTTGGTCAATAAACCTCAAGATCCTAAAAGACTAGGTACACTTAATTTTCACCAATGCAGCCCAGAAGATTTGTCCAAGTATGCAGTCACAAGAAAGGCCAGACACCCAATAGAGAAAGACTTTAGGGAGGCAATGGAAAAAGAAAGATTACCAACTAAAATGGCCCCTTGTCATTTTCAAAACCTGCATAATCCCACTGAAAGTAAACACTCAAGGCACTACAATCAGGATAAAGGAAATTTTGTAAGCATCAACAAAGCTATAGTTAATGAAAAGAACTTGCACCAACATTCCAAAGATCTAAACAAGGTTAACCAACAAGATGCAAGGTCTCAGAAACCAGCCCAAGATAAGTTTTCTCTTTCAGTAAATCCAAACAGTGTAAAAAAATTATCTAAAGCAAGCTCAAACAAAGCTTACAAGGAAGTTAAAATAATCCCCGAACAACAAATTCCTATTCAAATTGGCATAAAGAAGCAGGGGACTCCAAAGTATGTAAGCAGAAGTGAAACCAATAATACAAATGACACCTGCAAGGCTGATGGAACAATGCATTTAGTCAAGAGACCTCAAGATCCAAACCGACAAAGTACACTTCAAATTTACAGTTACAATCCAAAAGATTTGTCCAAGTATGAAATCGCAAAAAAAGTCAGAAACATTATAAAAGAAAACATTAAACATACACCAGAGAATTCAAAACAAAGTCTGCCTAAAATGGAAAGAAAGGAAAAACTGCCAACTAAGACAGCTGCTTGTCATGTTCAAAACCTGCACAACCACACTGAAAGTAATTACTCAATGGACTACAACCAGGATGATGGAAACTGTGTAACCAATGGCACTGCTAATGATGGAGATGAAGACTTATCAAAACATTCAATAGCTCTGGACATGATAAATGATGACTTAAAAGATGACGTGGCACATTCAATAAAGCCAAAGAGCAAACAAAGATCAGCAAATGCAAGTTCAAACAAAGGAAAAAACACAGAAAAACAAATTTCTCATAAAAAATATCAAAAGAAGCATCACACTCAAGTCAAAAAGAACAAAAGTGAAAGGAGTGAACACAACAGCAACAATATAGCTCTACATTTAAAAAGAAACGCAACTTTTAGGAGAAAAAAGTCAAAACGATTCTTGATGGAAAATAGCAATAAGAATGTAGACTATCGTAAGGCTCACAGAAAAAATCAGCGTGGATCAGTAGACCCAAGCATATATCATGCCAATATAGAGTTTACGAATCCAGAATATATTTCAATGTGTGAAATGATTGACAATTTAATCAAAGAGGACAAGGCTTCCCAAAGAAGTACATTGTCTTTGGAATTACCTCAAGATACCAATAGTTTACATGATCAAAAGTTTACAAAGAAACCATGCGCAGTCACTTCTCAAAATGAACAAATATATTCAGGCAGTCAAGTAATTGAGGCAGAGATAAAAATTCCAAACCAAAAAAGGAAAAGAGATATTGGAAATGATTATGGTAAAGCTCAAAATTTAAAAAGGTTATCTAAACCAGATCACTTACTGCCAAAAGCGTATCAAAGGGAAAGGTATTCAGAAAGACGGAGGCATATTCATTATCATCAAAGAAGAAGTGGAGCTTGGCGTGATGCCGATTATCACAAAGCTTCTGAATTTAAGCGAGATTGGGAACAACTACTTCGACGCAAGTATACAAAACCGTATCCAGACAACACTGCAAAGAAAAGAAGTCATGACAGGTCAACTAATGGACACAAGTATGAGAGGTCCACCAAAAAAGAATATGGTACTAAATATAACATCAACAATGGTAAATCTCATAGGGAAGATTTTGAGAGAATTGTAAGAAAAGGAAGTCTGATGTTAAGATGTCAAGATGATTTCAATAAATCAGTAAGGCAACGAAATACAGAATTACCGTCCAGAAATCACCAAAAAGGAATAGCTTATGAACTTACAAACGCAATCCACACCATTACAGACACAAACATGGTTAAAAGACAAGAAAAACATCGTCCAGACCTCAAGATTACAGAAACTAAAGAGCCCCGATTATTAGAAAAAATGCAGAGAGAATCCCAAAATGCTAGCGCTAATGTTCATCAAGCTAGCATGCCCTTTCTTGCAACTTCAAGCAAAGAGGGAAGGGCATTAAAAGAAGGAGGTTCTAATGAAATGGATGACACAGTAAATATACAGATAGATGTGTTTAACAGAAACAATCAAAGAATTAACCCAAACAGAAGAGATGAAAGCATCTACTCATGGTTTGAGCTATGGATACAAATTGTACCAGGTAACAAGATGATGCAAGATGATAAACTGCAACAAATAACATTTTTAACTGGTGGCACTAACCCCAGATTGGTTTTCAGGGAGTGGGGGTATGTTACTCGGAGTATGAAATGCAAGTCACTTCAAGTGCTATCCTTCACACAAAGAAATAACACACTGAAGATTACAGTGTATACGCATGCTGTGGGGCTATGGGCTTGCGTCAAAGAAGCAACCAAGTCGGCATGTTATCAACGAGAGAAGTGTTTTATCACAAGTGAAGGGCATAACAATGCTACATGTCATGCTACACGTGACGTTGGCAGATTTGAAACATATAATGCAAGAGACAGTTATGAATTTGTGGATGTTTTCAGAGCACAAAATGAAAGAAATTATGAGCAAAAGCCAGGATATAAAAACTGCTATGCAACATCAAGAAGACAGTATTGGGATGCAAGAGCCAGAATAATTAGAAGAGAACATGAAGCACAAAATGACCTCCCAAATAATTTCTCCCACCCCGGTAACAATTTTTCCAGAGATGGAAGCTACTTCGACTGAAAGATGACAAGAGATGAGGTAAGTAGCTATGAACAATATACAAACATAATACATTACTTTCTTTCTTACAAAGGTACAAACATTCTGTTTCCCATGCAACAGCTGCCATTTATCGCACTAAGGAAGGATAGTAGCTACATTACGGTCATTTTGGTCAAGGCCATGTTTCTTCTCTGTAGTCCTCACGAAAGGAGGATTATAAAACACTGGTGCAATCTCACTTTGTTAGACTCTGCTTTAGACTCTGCTTAGAATTTTGCTGGATGCTGACTTTAAGTCGACTATATTGCTGTAAGTGACAGTAAAGCTCTAAAAAATGATTTCTTTGCCTCTGCGTCTGTTCTTCATGCAAGAGAACAAAAACCAACATAGCCTACAGTGTTTTGTATATTTGTCACCCCAAAATGCAGTAATATTATATATAATATTACATAATAATCAGCATAGTTGGTTAGTATACATAATAAATACTCAAATACAATCCATAAAAGTGTCTGTACCTGATTTGCTTTTTTCCCCATGTAGTTGAGTGAGTGGCACCCCAAGGCATTCCCAGGGCAGCCGAGAGGCATAGTCCCTCCTGCGTGTCCTGGGTCTTTCCCAGGCGTCCAGGGGGCATCCTGAGCAGATGCCTGAGCCACTTCAGTTGGCTCCTCTTACAGCTCTACTCCGAGCTCCTCCCGTATGACCGATCTCCCCACTCTATGTCTAAGGGAGCACTCAGCCACCCTGCGGAGAAAACTCACTTCGGCTACTTGTATTTGTGATCTTGATCTTTCGGTCATTACCCAAAGCCCATGACCATAGGTCATCCATCTCACGCTCCATCCTTCCCTCGTGATCTCGCAAACAAGATTCTGACGTACTTGGACTCCTCCACTTGAGGTAAGGACTCACCAGCCACCCGAAGAGGGCACCTTTTTCTGGTCAGGAACCATTGCCGCAGATTTGGAGGGGTTTATTCTCATCTCAGCTGCTTCACACTCTGTTGCAAACCGCCCCAGTGCCTGCTGCAGGTCCTGCCTCGATGGACAATGTCAGGACAACATCATCTGCAAACAGCAAAGATGAGATCCTGTGGCTCCCAAACTGAACGCTCTCCAGCCCCTGGCTGCGCCTAGAAATTCTGTCCATAAATACAATGAATAAAACCGGTGACAAAGGTTGAGTCCAACATGCACTGGGAATAAGTCTGACTTACTGCCGGCAATGTGACCACAGCTCCTACTATGGTCATACAGGGACTGGACAGTCCTTAGCAAAGGGCCCTGGACCTCGTACTCCCGGAGCATCCCCCAAAGGACACTACCAGGGACATGGTCGAATGCCTTCTCCAGATCCACAAAACACATGTGGACTGTTTTCGGCAAACTCCCATGAACCCTTGAGCACCTGATGGAGAGTATAGAGCTGGTCCAATGTTCTGCAACCGGGAAGAAAACCGCACTGCTCCTCCTGAATCCGAGGTTCGACTATCAGTTGGATTCTCCTTACCAGGAAGGCTGAGGAGCGTGATTTCCCTCTAATTAAAATACACTGTCTGGTCTCCATTCTTAAACAGAGGGACCACCACCCTGGTCTGCCAGTCAAGCGGTACAGTCCCCGACCGCCATGAGATGTTGCAGAGACGTGTCAGCCAAGACAGCCCCACAAGAGACTTAAGGAGTCTTGCCAACCACATCAGTGACTTCAGCCAAAGTATTTCTTCCATTGTCCGACAACATCCCCAGTTGAGGTCAGCAGGTCTCCGCCCACACTGTACACAGTGTTAGTGAAGCACTTCTTCTCCCTCCCGAGGCGTCAGATGGTTTGCCAGAATCTCTTTAAGGCTGAACAGTAGTCCTCCTCCATGGCCTCCCCTTGGTGCCACGTGTGCTGATGGACACCCTAATGCTCAAACATGGTGTTCGTAATGGACAAACTGGCTAGCACAGAAGTCCCCCTCCAGATGTCACTGTCGTTGCCCACGTGGGCGTTAAAATCCCCCAGTAGAACGACAGAGTCCCCGGTGGATGAACTGTCTAGTCTCTCAGGGGTTCCAAAAAGGCCAGGTACTCTGTACTGTTGTTTTGCCTGTAGGCTGACACTACAGTGAGAGACCTGTCCTCGACACAAATGTGCAGGGACACGACCCTCTCGTTCACTGGGGTAAGCTCCAACGTGTAGTGACTGAGCTATGGGGCAATAAGCAAGCCTGACTCCGTGGGGAAAGGCCTGGCCACCAGGCGCTCACTGTTGAGCACCCACCCCAGGCCTGGCTCCAGGGTGGGACTCCGGGAACGCAAGTCCACGCAATGTAGCTGTTGATTTTCTTCTCATCATGAAAGGCTTTTGAACCACTCTTGGTCTGACCTGTCCCCCATGACCTATTTGCTGTGGGTGACCCTACCAGGAGCATGAAGCCCCCGACAACATAGCTCGCAGGATCATTCGGGTGCTCAACCCCCTCCACCACACTAAGTTGGTGATTCAAGGAGGGGAATGCATAAGTTAAGAGAAGAATAACTTTGGACCACTGCAAACCATTAAATAAATAAATAAACTAGTTATGTTTTTCTTTTACGTTTTTTAAGATGGTAAAAAAATCAGGTACAGCACCTTTAACTTTTGCACAAGGAGGAGGTTTTTCTCAATATACTTTTTATTACTTGTTCAGTAATATTTTTCAAGTAGCAGGACCACATACTTGTTAAATAGAAGTACACATTTGACCTGGTTTGATTCTGATTGGAGCAGAGTATAGTCTTTATGGACACTTGATGAGGTTCTGCTGCTTTGCTTTGATATAGCATGTAATAAGTGCGTAAGCGTAACAAGTCTATAAGCGACAACGGATTTTGTTGTCTCTTATTGGTATTTTCAAATGTGTGTATTGTTTCTGTCAAGATTATATTTACAATTAAAAAACTGAAATCAGACCTATGATGGAGTTACTTTACAGTAATTATACTTTCACTCAAGTACAATTCTGGCTTTTTTGCACCACCTCTCCTCATCTGTCTTATACTTTCTTCAGAATAATTTTATCTTTATCGGATCTATATTAAAAAGAAATAATAATTTCTGTGCTTTTTTGTGTGTTTTTGTCTGTGCAGGATGATGAAATGACTCAGAGACCTGAATGGGGGACTGAGGGAGCGATGCCTTGAGCAGGGGAGTGAACAGGGTGAACAAAGGGGTCAACAAATTCTACCCTCTTCCTGTTCATATCAGATAGTGGCTCATATTCAGTTTCTTGCCCCAGGCCCCTAGATGTCTGTCGATGGGCCTGGTCCTGAGACATGATAGACACTTTTGAAAGTCCATAATGATGCTGTGTTTAATTATGACTAGTTATTAATGTGACTTAAAACAATTACCACGTTTTACTACACTGACAGTGATTAATCGGTAGTAATGACTTTTCATTTGTAAAAGCACTTACCTTTAGCATATTTTGCTACTGTCAAACTGTGTGATGTGTCATATTTTTTTTACCCATTTATAAATAAACTATTTGCCTTCTTAAATCATGTATTCATTGTACATTTATACACTGCTAGGACAAAAAGAAAAGTTGTATTTAACTAGGCAAGTTTCATCAGTTGGACCCACCCTCTGGACAATCAGCTAGTCATGAGTGAAAGCAGACTCTCTTTAGCATCCTGGAGTCAGGTCACAAAGGAGTGTGACGTCGCCCATAGCGTTCGGCTCCCGGCAAATGAAGCTCATCGAGGCTAACAGTTATAGGGGTGAATTTGGAGCCCAATTCCATATTTGAAATTTCAACCGCAAGTATCATAACAAACAAAGAGCCAATCCAGAGGCTGCTGAAGATAAAACCCCTTTCCTTAATGCTGTCAATCAAACCTGCTGCTAATGCTAACAGGAGTGACCTTGGGGAAAGAAAACACCTAATTTGTCTGTTATTACTATGCATATCTTGATTTACAGACACAATAGTGAAAAAAATGACCAGGATCATGTAGAGGGTTAATACAAACATTTTAAGACCAAAATGACAAGCCTGACAGCAGCAGTTATGGAGAGAGTGGTGACAGTTTTTCAGTACAAAGTGAACTGGAGCCAGAGTTGATGGACTCAGAAGCACACCCACTTTTGGAACGTGGCAGCTAGCAGGTTAGCCATGTCCATATATATAGACTATGGCCTGTACATATATAGAAATATAAATTCCTTTTTGGGTATAAAATGACACATAGCACCTTTAAAGGAACTCCGTGTACCCTGTGCCCCTAGAGTTTTAAAACTGTAGCAGCACTTCTACAATCACAACTTATGCCCATTGTGAAAGCTCAGAACCTCCAGAATTCACTCACTGAGCTGCAGCCGTGCTAGTGCATTCATGATTGACTGCAGGTGCTAAGGTTTAGGTAGTGATGGTGCAGGTCAGACAGAGTCCTTCAAGGTTTAAATCAACTGGATTTCACCCTTGAACCTGGCAACCCAAATGAGAGACTCATTTGCAGCTCATTCTGCATTTTGATAATCGTTTTGAGAATCAGAATTAATACCAAATTATAACACAAATAGCTTGGCCAACAACTCCATTGTTTTTGTACTTAAAAATAAATCAACATTTGATAGCATTGTTATCATTAAAATCGATATTTGATTTGAACATGTTTACCTCATATCTGGGGATAGGTCATGTTTAAATCAAAATCTTAATATAATTCCTTTTATGCCACTATAGACTAAATTTAATAGTGATTCATTTTCCAAAATGTGAATTTATTTTCATCAAATAACTACAAAGACGAGAACATCTGTAGCACAAGTTTTTTTTTATTTTCTCATAAACCAGCATAACATATGTGTGTGTAAATCCTATTGGTCTTGATGCTACAGTCAGAAGATTCAAAGTAAAAAGTGGACTAAATGTTGAACCGAGGTCGTAGTGTCCAAAGGGCTGAAAACGTCATTCATTCAATTCATTCATCACACAACCTCCAAAAACTCCACAAACCTTCTCTTACTTTACAATTTATTTGGTAACAACAGTCACATTGTTCTCCTTATAAGTGAAATAAATAAAGCCTTTATGTAAGACCCAAGCATGGAAAACTTAAAATTGCTGAATGAGGGAGGGCATTGGAAGTAAAATCTTTTTATGCAAATCACCATTTTTAAGACTGTAGTGGCAGTCGCAATCGTCATTTTGAATTTTTCAATGCAAAATGGACAAAATCAATTGTGAATCTTTTTTTTCTAATTAGAACCAGTAGAGAGGACTGCTAATCCAGCCAATATATAGCAACCTATCTACAGCTAGCCAAGATTTGTAAATAAAATAAACATCTTTAGAGAAACATTTTCAACTGAAATGGGGATATATTTTTTTTTACTATACTGAATTACCACTAGATGGAGCCATTGTAGTGGTTAAACTTTGTTAACGTTAGTATCAACTTGTAATATGCAGTTACGACTAAAGTACAGTGTGATCCAATGAAGAAATGTCCCACATAAAAGTGCTTTAAGAAATCATTTTGGACATCAAAAATCTAACTTAATTATCCTTCTCTGAAACACTTTGAAATTGTGTTTATCGCTCAGTCCTCCGATGTGTTCCTCCAAGTCGGGACATAATTATCATTGAAAATACTTTAAAGGTTCACTACGTAACATTACTGGTGAGTTTTCCGGCAATAAACGTATCCAATCAGGTACTGCCGCCAGACCAAATTACAGGTCAGATCTGTGGAGAGGCGACCCCGCTCACAGTAAGAGTGGATGTTTTTCAAGGTATTTTGAATAAAGGCAAAATGGCTAAGCAACAACAACCCACGCTAGAAAAGTTCCATAATGCACCTTTAACACAGTTCTTTTGTTACCAAATACATTGCAATACATCAAAGAAGCTATTTATATAAAGTTTCGCTGTTACACAAGATCTCTCAGAACCACGTCACGTTTTTGTAGAAGACACGCAGGAAGCAGAAAATGGCCGCCACAATCTCACTATTTTTTTTTCGATCCTTACAATTCGCTCGGTTAACTTCTCAAACCCGAACCGTCCGAAGTATGCACATAAGTCGTTGTAAGGTAAGAATATACTTTTCCTTTTCGTTTTTGAGTATGAGCAGCAGTGAGATTGGTTTGAGAAGATGCAGGTATGAGTCTTTGTGATTGGACATAGGTGCATACTCCATCTTGTCTGGTGTTGGTTCCTCTGTGTGGTTCCTCTGTTTGGTTCTTGAGCAGCGGAGTCCACTTCCAGAGATTTGAAGGTGGAGAAGGCCGGAGGAGGTTGTTTAGGTCGCCCAGGCAGCCAGCTCTGCCATCTCGTCGTCCTCTTCCTCCTTCTTCTTGGCTGGAGAGAAGACACAGAAATGTTTAGACAATGTAAGAATAAATAGGTTTCAAGCAATTATGTAATATTAATATTTTGTAGTGACATCATGCTGAGAAGGAGGCTCTACATGTATGTTTATAAAGGAATACTCAGCAGTTTCCATGATGACATAATGTACACATTAACAAACACTTTCAAGGACCCTATGATCAATACAGACATTTTACGAACGCTCCAGTTTAGATCTTTGATTTTCAACAAAAAAGGTGAGATTGACTAACTAAGCTGTTGACTAATGTTAGCTAACTTATGCCTATAATGTTTTTTGAGAGGGAATTGTTTAACAGCACAAATCAGCTCACCTTTTGTAGTTCTAAGTCAGTTCTTTATGGTCACATTGACTTAAAATAAAGCCCAGATAAAAGTCTAATGTGGGTAACAGATTCAGATAGAGCCGTGCCACCAGTTAGCAGTACATCATGGGAATGTTGAATGACATCAGCTACAAAGTATCAACATGCTTCAAGCAATGTTGTAGTATTGATACTTTGCAGTGACATCACAATAGGGAAATAATGCATCCATGTCTATGGCTGACTGCTCAGCAAACCCTGCCTTATATGTTTGTAGATGGCCTGTAAACTGATGAAATGCAAAAAGGATTTCTACAACAAATTTTCATTGCCCAGTTTAGGCACTTGATTTTCCAACAAAAAAGTGAGAATGACTAACTGATGGATTCAAAATATATATTCAAGTATATTATGTTATCTCACTGTTCATTTTAAAGGTACTGTAATGTAATGTTCACTCTTTATTTAGTCATTATATTCAACTATGTAAACTATGTAATCTGCACTAATGTTTGTTCTTGAGTCTTGCAGAAAATGTCTTTTGAAAGGATCCCACGGGAAGAAGGTCACTGTGAAACCTAAAACAGAAACATCATGGGAGGATGTTTTGTGACCTTCTGGAAATGCAAAAACAGAATATATTTCTCTGTGAATTTCGTCATATGTTTTTACACTGCTTGCAAAGTATATGCCCCCCCCTTCAGAGCAACAGTGTGTATGTGTAACTAGGGTTTCCTAACTTTAATAAAAGAGGTGAAAGACGGTCTGGGCCCCAGAGAGGGTGGTGATTTGTAACTGGGTTTTTTTGCCTCTCCGCTCTTTCTCCTCAATATTGAGACAAAATAATCTCTCTTGTCTTCTCTTCTCTTTTGAATTGTATTTGTTGTATTGTAATATAGGTTGTGAACCTATCACTAACTGAAAAACTGTTGCCTAATGCTTGCTCACTGAATTGTGGCTGTAATGTTATTTGAAAGGGACATAGCTTGTTAAACTGGTGGAATTACAAAAGGAAAGCTGATTTGCACTAAGTTAGTTCTTTAATCAGAACTTTTTTTTTAACACAATCTCAACCATAAAGTCTAACTTGTTGCTCACGTTAAACTTGTGACTTAGTTGGCACTATAGCAAGGGATATAATTTGTGCTGTTAATCAACTCCCTCTAAAGTTAATGCTACATAGCGACTAGGTAGCTAGCATGAGCCAACTGTTTTTGGTTTTTTTTAGTTAGCCACTCACACATTGAAACTCCTAAACAATAGCATGAATGCACATATTGATCATTTGTTCCTGAATTGTCCAAAAGAAATGTAAAAAAAGTAAAATGTGTGCATTGTATCATTATGGTAACTGCTCAACATTATTTTAATAGGACAGCAAAATAAAAACCTTAATTTTAAGTCTGTAGATCAGTTGTTTTTGTTTACATGTTTGTTATGTTGTTTTAATAATAATAATGCCTTACACTTGTAATGCGCTTTACAGGCTTGTCAAAGCCTCTCAAAGCGCTACACTATAGTCATTATTCATTCATTTCCACACTTGGTGAGGGTAAGCTACTATTGTAGCCACAGCTGCCCTGGGGAGACTGACGGAAGCGAGGCTGCCAATCTGCGCCGTCGGCCCCTCCGACCACCACCTATCATTCACACACACACCACTTTCATACTAGGCAATGTGGGTGAAGTGTCTTGCCTAAGGACACAACGACAGAACTTGGTCCGAGCGGGACTCTCGGGTTGGGGGACCAACACTCTAACCACTGAGCCACTGTCGCCACTGTTTTGGCAACAGGTAATACTAGTCAATGTCAAACTTCCAGCTCCAACATTATAAATTCAGTGATGTATGCTGGAATTGTGGTTCTTGATGAAATAAAACATATTTTACTTTCAAACTGCTGTGACATGCTATATTTTTAGTTAATTATTGTCCAGCATAATGTTAGACTTAAGAAACACTTATTATGTGGTTGTTAGCATGTATGCTAATTTCAGCACCAATTGTAAACGTTCATAATCTAAGCAAAACAGTGTTGATAATGTTTTCTAACAAGGCTCTGGTGTTACTAACACGTGGTTGAGTGGTTGTCAGTTGTCAAACAGCCCTAATTTTTCACTTTGCGATATTTGAGGGCTAACACTAACCCTCCCATTGAAAATGCATTGGAAGGTATGGAACGGTAAAAGGCTTTAGAATGCACGCGTTCAGTTTTTCAACACTGTAAGAGTCTATGGTTTTGTGTACACAATCACCTGAAGGCAGTGAGGTGGTGGGCACACTGGGGAGGGGGTCCATGTTTCCGGTTCCCTCCACACTGAGCATTTTCTCGTCCAGTTCTTCCTGCTCCAGCTCCTCCAATTCAGCCAATAATTCATCCTGAAGCAAACATAGTAATCAATATTTTCTGTATATATGTTCTGAAATGGGTTACACACAAAAGTTGATCTAGGAAACCTGTTTAATTATTAATGTTATAAACCAAATTTCAGATTGACAATAATTCACATTACTTAGTCAATTTAAATTAGTTATTTGTATGTTTTCAAGGTACACTGTGTTGATTGCCTCCATATTATTGATTTATTTAGAATGTTCCACAGTATGGCATTAAACGTTTCTCAACAACCTCAAGCAAAACAAATAACATTAAGAAACAGCACGCCTATGTATAATAATTTAAGCCCCAGGCTTGGCTGTTTTTATTGCACTGAAAAACAGCAAAACATACATCCTTACTCTGAGTGGGCTTGCACCTCCACAAACTCTTATTTGGTCTGGAGGAGGAGGACCTTTTCCTGTTTCCATGGAAATGTTGGCTATAATCTTCCACAGTATGGTAGAAAACTTACCGTATTTTCCAGACTATGAGTTGCGCTCATAGTTTTTCATAGTTTGGCTGGGGTGCGACTTATGTTAAATTATTAAATATATAATTTCACTTCATTATTGTTACACTGACAACTGCGTGAGGGGACTGTAGGCTTGTGTACCAGTAGCAGCCAAGCGGAAGCGGTGCTTCACCTACTTCCACAGCAGGCGGAGTTGTACAGGAGCGACACCGATGATGAAGAATCCAGTGGATTTAGTGATTTGGAGTGAGATCGAGAGTAAACTTGTTAGCTTGTTTTTTATGCATTAGTTATCTTATTGGTATGTTAATGTAAGATATTAACAGTTAGACACTTATTCAGTTCCTTGTCTATGCTTCATGTAGCTGAATAAATATGTGTTTTGCAACGGTTAATTATACATGTTACAGTTAATTTATTAGACCACTAGATGGCGCTGGTGTGTTTGTAATACCTGTAAGAAAATTTACTTGAGATGTTTTCTTTTATGCATTTCATATTTAATTTCCCCTTATTTATTAACCCTTTATTTATAAGACCATACAGGTGACCATTTTTCATTTGGAACAATATTGTTAATGTTTAGTTTATCATTAAGTCTAGTTTAAGGTCACAAAAATTACTTCCTGTTTTTCCGTTCAGCCTTTGACGCTAATGCGAAGTCTTACCTGACAGAGCACTAATATAAAGTTTTCGATTCACTGGTTTGTTTACTAGCAAGCCAAAGTGCTATGCATATTTTCCATATGTTCATATGCAGTTTTGTGTTTATAAGTAATATGAGCCAAAGCTTATGTTATATTTTATGCATTTGCTAGTTCTACGGTGTGAACTGGGATGAAGTAGTAAGACCACAGTAAACATCAGCGAATAAAACTCTCGCATGTCTCATGTTTGTGGACAAGCTGGTGTACTGTTAATATCTTACGTAAACATACCAGACACATATTCAGTTCATTGTCTATGTGTTACGTCAGCGTGCTGCTATTCAGCCTGCTGTTCTCCATTTTATTGTTATTATTAAAACTTGACTTTAAAGATGTCCTTGGTCTTGGATTTTGTAAAATAAATTTCCCTAAAAAATACAACTTATAGTCCAGTGCAACTTATATGTTTTTCCTTCATTATTACGCATTTTTTTTGCTGGTGCGACTTGTATTCTGGAGCGACATATAGTCCGGAAAATACGATATATATCTCCATGGAGAATGTTCCGATGTATTGGAATTAATGTTCTATTTCCATGTAATCATGCAGGTGACGTATCACCTCCAGAAAGTTTCACAGTATTGCCAATTACATTAGCGTCTCTCCAAGTAGGTCTTAGTACCTCTGTACTCTGAGCTTGACTAAAGCCAGGACTGCACCCGGCCTCACCTCGTCCATATCCATGCCGAAGCCTGTAGAAGAGGAGATAGCTGTAGAGATCTCGTTGGCCAGTTCCTGTTGTTCTGCGATGTCATCCATCAAGTCGTGAACATCGTCTACGTTCCTGTCAAACACGCACCACAATGTTAAGAACAAAACATTATTCAGAGATACAGCTGGAACAAAATTTTCTTTCCTCGTACTGATCACACTTTCCAATTAGATTTTTTATCTCGAATTAGGAATATATATAGCTTTATATTTGCTGAACATAAACAAGACAAACTTTGAATGTTTTTATCTGGTTGTATTGTGATTTTTCTTATTCTGCAAGCACTTTGAATTACTTTGCAAATTTATTTGTGTAGCACAATTTGTACACATTTAATCATTACCATACAACTAGAGATTGACAGATACGGATTTTTTTTTCATCCTATTTAGAATTGCAATATATGTTTGCATATATGTATGCAATATATGTGGCACTCTGTTCAGAGTCCACATTGTAAACAAGAAGCATTAACATTTGAGAGAAGACTGAAATATGGACTGATAAACTAATACAAGAATCCCGTGTATTTCAGAGCATGTTTGTAGAGGTCAATAAAATTTTTTCTATAAAAGAAAAGGATATTTTGTTGTTGATGTGAGGATATTTTATTATCTAAATGATGCTGTGCAGTCCTAATTAATATTTTATTAGTTAACGGACTAAAATATCAGTACATTTATAGTTATGTTATTTAATTATATAGAACTAAATAACATGCTTGAAGAGAATAGGATGTCACTCACATGCTGTTGTGGGCCTGCTTGAGTGCCTTGGCAGCATAGCCCATGTTCTTGAGCACCTCTGTGTTGGTGTTGGCATTCTCTAGTGCCTCCCTCTGGAACTCGATGGTAGAGAGTGTCCCGTCAATCTGCTCCAGCTGTTTCTCTAAGCGTTTTTTCCTCTTCAGGGCCATGAGAGCCGCTAGAAACACAAAGTCAGATGGTTAGTTTTGCCACATTATATCACCTGCAGATGCAATGTGGCAATGCAGGAAGTGCCCTACATGTGCTATTAAACTCCATACACCTTCACTAGAATGATTTGGATGATTTCAGGCCTGGAATTTCCCATCTCTACTGAACTAAAGGTAAAAAGGTATCAGTTAACTTTAAAACTACTTCATGACATCACAAGGTGGAACAGAGCATTTTGAGCTTTTGAGTAGACAGATTAATCTAGGGAAAAATATTCATTTTTGTCATATCATATCTACCACTACTCTGAAGACCATAAATCTTAAAAGGTGCTCCATGTACATTTTCTGGTGAGGTGTCCACCACCTACTTGTTTCTGAACTTTAAATCTATCTCTTTTTTTTTTTTGTAATTCTTTATTTTCAGACAGTGGAATACATTCAAGGGGCAAAACATTAAACCAAATACAAAATCTATCCACAGTCTTTTATTTTATTTTTTTCAAAAAAATTATACTAAAACAGAACTTTATACAAAGGGAGAGAGAAAACAGTGCTGCACTGACCTGCATAATAAATAAAGAAAAATTAAGTATCAAGGCTGACACGGGAGTGAGGGGCCATCTCTTTTACAGCAGGGTGCGCTAGCTGGGCCGGATCTCCACAAAGTCCGGTCGTAAAGGCTTAATATATTTTACCCAGTTAGACCATAACTTAATGAAAACAGGTTTCTTGAGGCAAATTGAGAAGGTAATCGCTTCCATTACATATATATCATTTACAATGTTTATCCACTCTGAGTTTGTGGGGGGCCCAGGAAGAAGCCAACGTCTTGTTATTGCCTTTTTAGCGGCTGATGTCAAAATTTGGAATAAATATTTGTTTGTTCGCTGAAGTTAACACAATGACCAAAAAAAAAAAGAGTTGAAAATTGTAATGTTACTTTTACTTTAAGTATACTTACTACTGTCCTGTGGAACTCGACCCAAAATGGTTGTATTATTGGGCAGTCCCAGAATATACGCCAATGATCAGCTTCCTGGGCCCCACACTGTCTCCAACATCCAGCATTCCCAGCTCCAAAATTAATTTTTTGCTTTGGCGTAATAAAAAAGGCGCATTAAACATTTCCAATTAAATTCGCGCCAAATATGAGAATTAGTACACCTCCATTGAGATTCACAAATATTCAGCCAATCATAATTTGATATTATGAGTCCTCCTACAGTCTCCCATTTTTCTTTGATATATTCTGTTGAATGCGACTTTTTTGCCATAAATCCTTTATAAAAGTTAGCAATGGCCCCTTTGATTGTATTGTTCTTATAAGCTTTCAGGAATATTGCAAGTATTGGATCATTAAGTTCTGTTTTAACCCAAATGTTATGTTCAAAATAATTCCTCAATTGCTGATATCTAAAAAAGTCATAATTTTCAAGCTGGTATTCCGTCTTCAAACTATCAAAATCCTTAAATTTACCATTTTCTGTAAGTGAGTAAAAAGTTGTCACTCCTTTTAGGGTCCATCGTCTAAAAGTATCGTCCATTAAGTTAGGCCTAAATCCTGGATCAAAAGCACACCACTGTATGATTTGTATTTTCTCATCTAACAGATATTCTCCTTTTACTTTCATCCAAATTTTTAACTGAGTTTTAATAAATGGATTCTTAATATCCTTGATATAAGAATCCAGGCTTGTATGGGCCAAGACTGCATGTATTGGAGGATCTTTATCCGTAAGTTCTATATCTTTCCATCTAGCTTGAAATTTCGGGGAGCACATATTAATAAGAGGCTTGAGTTGTGCAGCATAAAAATATCCTTTAAAGTATGGTAGGGCCATGCCCCCTTCTCCTTTTAAAAGCTGTAAAGTTTGATATTTAACCCTGGGTCTTTTTCCTTGCCAGATGAATCTAGAAATTATTCTATCCAATTCTGAGAATTCTTTTGAAGTAACTTCCACTGGAAGAGCTTGGAATAAGAAAAGATATCTTGGGAGTATATTCATTTTCACACTTTCAATTCTGTGGCTCAGACTCAGAAAGGAAACCGAGTTCCATCTTCTGATATCTTCTTTAATTTTTATTAATAAAGGGCTGTAATTAATTTCTGCCAGTGTTGCAATATCCTTTGGTAAATAAATACCCAAATACTTCAGTATTTGTTAGGCATATTTGTCAGGAATTTGTTTTGGAGGTGAATAATTGAAAGAAAAAAGTTGGGTCTTTTGTATATTCAGTTTATATCCTGAGTATTTGCCAAATGTTTGTAAAAGTGCCATCACCTCTGGAAACGTAATAGTAGGGTCAGATAGATAGACCAAAACATCATCTGCATACAGAGCAACCTTATGGTCTTCTCCATTTATGCTGATGCCCTTTATACTTTCAGTCTGTCTTAGCCACTGTGCCAGGGGCTCAATATAAAGAGCAAACAAAATTGGAGATGTGGGACAGCCTTGTCTTGATCCACGCTGTAATTTGATAGATTTTGAAAGATGCCCATTTATTTTTATTCTGGCAGATGGCTTATTGTATAGAGTACGAATAACTTGAATGAATTTTGAATGTACACCAAATCTATCCAGTACTTTATATAGAAAAAAAACAACTGACCGAGTCAAACGCTTTTTCAGAGTCTAGACTTATCAACAGAGCCTCCAGTTCATGCTGACGAATGTGATGTAGAATATGTAAGGAACGTCGAATGTTATCATGAGTTTGTCTCTGCGAAACAAAACCAGTCTGATCTGTGTGTATAAGGTATGGAAGTAATTTTTCCAGTCTTTTAGCAAGAATACTTGTAAATAACTTATAATCCACATTTAGTACTGAAATTGGCCTGTATGAGCCACACTCCAGTCTATCCTTACCTTCTTTGGGAATAATTGAAATAACTGCTTCCCTCCATGAGGGTGGCATCTTTGAGTTTTTCATGACCATGTTAATTGCCTTGAGAAGACAAGGGGTTAGTTCAGATCTGAGTGATTTATACCAATCTGGAGGAAAGCCATTGGGGCCAGGAGATTTATTAGCCTTCAAATTGGAGATGGTGCTACTGAGTTCTTTTTCTGTTATCTCAGCTGTCAAAATGCTATTATGTTCCTCGGATAGTCTGGGTAAATTAAGAGAGTCAAGAAATGCCTCAATTTTTTGTTCACCCTCTATGGGTGGTTGTGTGTACAAATTTCTATAGTATTTTTCAAATGCTTCCTGTAGTTGCTCTTGTTTATACAGTATAGCACTTGAATCTGGGTCCTTAATTTTGTATATATTACCTTCAGCTCTCTCTTTCTGCAGTCTTCTTGCAAGTATTTTTGCAGCCTTGCGGCCTGCTTCATAATATTTTTGTTTCACAAAGACAAACTTTTTTTCAACTTCTTGTGAAAACAGTAGATTTATTTCATTCCGTGTTTTTTTCATCTCCTCTTAAAAGTTTTGGGCACTGTTTATCCTTATGTTGCATTTCAAGGTCTTTCAATCTTCTATTAAGATCCATATGTTTGAGCTGTTTTATTTTTTTGTTATGTGAACACACAAGAGATAATTCTCCCTCGCATTACAGCTTTTAGAGTATCGCACACTAAATATGGGTCCACCTCACCTGTATCATTAATCTCCAGAAAACATTTTATTTCCCGTCTCATCTGAGCCACAAACTGAGGGTTGTTTAAAACACTTGTATTGAGTCTCCATAGTGTATTTCGTGGAGTATCTCCAATATCTACTGTACAGAAAATAGGGGCATGATCAGATAAATCAATAGAGACTATAGCACAACTACCTATTCGATAACGATCTTTCTTTAACACAAAGAAGTAATCTATTCTGGAGTAGGTATCGTGTGGATGAGAATAAAACGTATGGTCACGACTAGATGGATAAAAGTCCCTCCAAAGGTCTATTATGCCCAACTCTCCCATTAGATTATTGACTTTATTATGCAGTGCCGTTGTGGGTATATTTTTGGATGTGTCTAAATTAGGATTAAGCCTAATATTCCAATCACCCCCACAGATTACAGTCCCCGGTGCTCCAATCATTAAGTCAAACAACCTTCTATAAAATGCAAAATTACTTCCAGGTGGGACATAGACATTGCAAATGGTAACTATTACGTTGTTTATTTTCCCTGTGACCACTATATACCTTCCTTCTTTATCTGACTCCCCAGATACATATTCAAAGGGTATTTTTTGTGATATTAATATAATAACTCCTCGTCTTCTTCCTCCCTTGTATGATGAGTAGTAAGCTTTTGTATACCCCATTCTTTTCAGCTTTTCATGTTCTGAGGGTGAGAGGTGTGTCTTTTGTAAAAGTACAATTTGAGCATTTTCACGTTTAACTTTTGATAATATTTTGGTCCTCTTAGCTGCACTTGAGATCCCCTTTACGTTAAAAGAAACAATTTTTGTACCAATAGCGTATTAAATAGACGATATAATTATCACGCGTATAAAATAAACCAATAAATAAAATAATAAAATAAATAAATCTTCCTATATGTTTAAACTTGTGCACCAACAAGCTCTCTCCCAAAGAGCAAAAAAACACAAATAATAAAAATGACAAAACACTGAACAAAATATAACAGAACATAACAGGTGCTTCCAAGGCGGAGGCTCGTATTAAATGAGCCCTACAGGACCCCGTGTGGTGTGGGTCCAGATAGGGGAATGTCCCACCTCGTTGAGGAGGTGGGGCCCTATGATATGTCCACATACTAGCAAGATGTTGTACAGAAGAAATAAAGGAGCATTTTAAGTCCCGACTCGGTAAAAGTAGCAAATTTGAAAAAGAAGTAGAGCAACAAAAACAAATTTGACTGTGTATTTACCTTAATAGTCATGCCGTTTCTCATAAAAGTGGAAAAATTAACCTGTCTTAATAGACATAGGTCTGGAATAGTGATCCGGATCCGTTAGTCCTCTGTGTGGACGTGCCTTCGAAATTCCTGGAGCTTCCCTCTAACTCGAGCATGCACATCTCCCTGCAGCGCTGTCTCCCCCGCCGAGCCGCGATGACCGTCTCCGCCTTGGGTGCGCCGGCCCCTCGCAGGTAACCAGGTGGACAAAAGCCGTATTTCTTCTTGGTCAAGGGCAGTTGGAGATTTCACCAGGCTGACAGGGAGCCCCCGGGATGCCATATCCCTCGTTGCTTCTGCCGCGTCTTTGTAAATGCGCGTGCCTTCATTGTAGAAAATGCGCATCTTGGCTGGATATGGAGTCTGAAACTTAATACGATTCTCTTTCAACACCCTTTTGGCCTCTCCGTATTCATTGCGTTTTTTTAGCACTTCAATGGGAAAGTCGTGATCAACAAAGAAGCGCACGTTGTCACAATACACTTCTTTTTTCTGCCATGCTCTCCTGATTACCTCCTCTTTAGTGCGGTAGCTGCCAAACTTCACTACGATGGAGCGCGGCTTAGCTTGAGTGTTGCTATTGGGTTTGGCTGTCAAAGCTATGTGTGCTCTTTCGATTCCAAGTGCCTGGTCAGCAGGAAGATCAAGCGCCCTTTTCAACAAGTTATCCAAAAAACTGACCATATCTGACCCCTCTTTGTCCTCCGGTATACCATAAATGCGAAGGTTTTCCCTCCGCACTCTGCCCTCTTGATCTATCAGCCTCTCTTCCAGGCTAGCTTGGCGCTCCGTTAGCCTCTTGATTAGTGTGGCTGCTGCTTGTAACACGGTCTCTTCAATCCTCCCTTCCGCTGCATCTATTCTCTCATTGACTCTTCTCAATTCATTTTTAATGTCCGAATATTGATCATTATTATCTTTTCTGAAATCACCGAGCTCATTCAGGATATTCCAGAGCGTAGGCTCAGGTGTAGGCATATCCATGCCCTCGTGAGCTCTCACTAGCTCCAAAGAGCAGCCTTTTTCGCCATGGTTCTCGGTGTCTTCGTCATTCGTATTTGCATTTTTCTTACTTCTTGTCAAAACTCCCGTTTCCATCTTCAATCAGTATCACCAGAATTTGTAGAAAGTGTGTTTTTGGGAGTTATTTTGTAAAAAAACGTCAGGCTCACGAGAATCAAGCTGTCATCCTCTCGCTAGCGGAACCGGAAGTCCATCCTTTAAATCTATCTTATTTATTAAAATAGGGAGGAGGCCCCGGGGAAGACCCAGGACACGCTGGAAGGACTATGTCTCTCGGCTGGCCTGGGAACGCCTTGGGGTCCCACCGGAGGAACTGGAGGACGTGTCTGGGGTGATGGAAGTCTGGCAGTCCCTGCTTAGACTGCTTCCCCTGTGATCCGGCCCAGGATAAGGGGAAGAAAATGGATGGATGGATTTATTAAAATACTGTTGTTTCAATTTTTTGAAAGAATACCTTAAAAAACAAACAAGCATTCCTACTGTGAAAATGCTCAGATGTGACTTGTAACTTAGCCTGGCACTGTCATAGTATAAAAATGATATGCGTTAGTTATAAGTTAGATAAGTTCAACCCAAAACATGCACCATAGGTAGAATCTTCCAGCTAAGATAGTCCTGACAAAGATTAACTCAAGACCTGGAGATTGGTCTCACTGCTCCTGATAGTTTGTCCTAGTGGCATTGATTGAAGGATGGGTCAAATGCATAGAATCTATTTCCCTCACGGGCAGAATGAAGAATACTATATACAAAACCAAACTAAATGTGCTCCAAACTAGAATAAACAGGACAAAACTAGGACTTATCTAGGACCAAATAATACAGTATATATTATAGAGTTACTGTATACGATAAACTTGATTTCGATACTAAGGAATAGACTCAATACGCAATACCAATTCAGATACCATGATATAATAAAAACACTCTTTCTTCAAAACAGTTGAATGTGATTTTCAACATTAAATCATAGTACTTTACCGTCTGACCTTATATCTGTGTAATCTCTCAGTGTTCCAGGTAGTTTTCATAGTGGTCCATGGGCGTATACTACTCTATGTGGTCTTATACCTGTGGTACAACTGTCCTGTGAATGTGATTTTTTAGTATTGATTAGCATCTGATTTTCTATGCTTTTGACAACTCTAATACAGCATGCGCTTCCAACCTGGGAGTGCTAAGAAGCTGATAACATCTCACCTATACATGGCTGTCAGCAAACCACTAGATAGAATAGTTTCAGGTGAGTAAGTTTACAAAAGTATTTACTATAGTGAGAACTAACGAGAAAATGCTGTTAGGTAAAATGAAATACTGTCACGCCACAGGGACAGCTATGTTTGCTATGCTCTTTCTTCATGCTGCAGACTTTAAAACTGGTTTGAAGTAACAGCTACACTTAAACTGCCAATGTGCCTTAGGGGTTCTCTGGATCTGTGTTTACACCAATGAGGCTGTAGTCGAAGAAGCTCTTGGTTAAGAATAGGTCTTTACCATATGAGAAAAACCTGCCATATTTGTCTGTGTAGTATTGTGACTGTGTTGTCACAATACAAAATATTAAAACTGAGGAATGGACTCGATACTCAATACCAATTTTAATATCACAATGATAGTTAAAAGACACTTTCTTTAGACAATAGAATGTGATTTCCAACATTAAATGGTAGGATATTTTTTATATTCCCATGTGGCCTTATATCTGTGTAATCCCTTAGTCGTCCAGGTAGGTTCCATAATGGTCCATGGGTGTATACTAGTCTATGTGATCTTATACTTGCTCTGACACAGCTCAAGATCATTATAAAGCTATTCAGGAAAAGTTCATTTCTGTCCTGTGAATGGGACTTTTTTTTTAGCATCGATAATTGACATGACAATCTAGTTTTGCTAGTAGTTTTAGTATTGATTACGGTCTGATTTTCGAAACTTTTGACAACCCTACTTGCGATATAATCCATTATTTCATTCATTTATATACATACGAGGGTCATTCAATAAATAAGGTGAATTTTTCAGTATAAGGACTTTTAATACAGTTATAAGCTTACTGTTTGTTTTTTGTTTTACTTGTTTTTCACATGGCTTTAATTTCTTTTGCAGATTTCAAAAATCTTTGAGAGTTTTGGCGATTAACAAACATGGCCAACCAAGAAGCATGCTCCAGGATTGAACAGCGGTCAGTTATCAAGTTTTTGGTTGCTGAAGGGTGCAAACCTGTTGAAATTCATAGGAGAATGTCAACTGTGTATGGTGTTTCAGCCAAAAAAATGTCTACAAGTGGGCTAAATTGTTTAAAGAAGGACGGAGCAGTGTTGAGGATGAAGGCAGGCCTGGGAGGCCTACAGAGGTGAGGTCTCCTGAGGTGATCGAACCATACACAGTTGAGATTCTCCTATGAATTTCAACGGGTTTGCACGCCTTTTTTTTTTTTTTTAAGAAACTGTGGAGCAGAGTAGACATAATCACATAATCAGTGCAGGGCTCCCTCTGATGCAGCGGTTTGGTGAGTTGTATTTTTTTTATGCACTTAAGTTGTTTTTGCCATATTTATCTGCCACGTGTAGAAGGCTTGTCTGTGAAAATTAAACCTACATTATTCCGTTACATTATTATACACAGTGTTATCTTCATTTTAGATGCCAAAAAGTATTTGTGGCTCCCAGTGTTTTATTTTACGTGGAAAGTGGGTCCAAATGGCTCTTTGCATGTTAAAGGCCGACCCCTGCTCTATTTCCTTCTTTATCTTAAAAAACTGCATCATATCCATTTCATGATGCGCAAAATGATCGTTCAAAATCAAAACTAGTGAATTCTTCAGAGCAGAATCTTTCCCCACGTCTGTCTCACTTTTACGTTTACAGCTAGAGAGCGCACCCCGGTGGCCGTTATCCAGTAAAATTCTATAAATAAGCCGCACTGCTGTATAGGCCGCAGGGTTCAAAGCGTGGGGAAAAAGTCGCGGCTTATAGTCCGAAATTTACGATAAGCTTCTAACTGTATTAAAAGTCCTTAGACCAAAAAATTCACCTTATTTATTGAATGCCCCTCGTAAATGGCCAGGTTAAATGTTGTGATATGTCATGATATATGATATTGGCTCACAAGTCTACACTAAAGTTGTGCAATATGGCTGAGCAAGGAGATGGTGCCACTGCGTCACATTCTCATAAACAGAAAACAGCTGACTCCTGTTTGTTTCAATGGACACACTCAGCCCAATAGTGACAACTGTAGTGGCCAGAACACAAACTGTCCCGAAATCATTACCAAAATACACTACTGCGACAGAGTGGTCTGTCTCCTCCTCTCAATAAGGAGATTGTGGGTTAGACTCCTGATCTCTCTGAGTGGAGGGGGCATGTCCTCCCTGTCTTAATGTGGCAGAGTGGTTATCCTGTCTTTCAATGAACAGGCTGGTTGTGGGTTAGACTCCTAAAACCTAGAGAAAATAAATATATGAAATGTTAACTATTTTAGATTACTTTCCTTTTATATTCACAAAACTGAAAGCTACTGAATTAAAAGGCAATGTTCCATCTGTCCAATTTGACATGGGACATGCCCTGTGAGCCTGTATTCCCCTTGAGAGGCCAGCGTTAGCTTGTGTATTTGCGCTGCTATGATACAAAGGTAGGTCTAGGGAGCAAGGTGTGTGTCCATTAACCTACACCTTAACATGCTATCTTTGCTTTTCAATCAATAACCAGGCTATAGCAGTCAATATAAGGACTGTTCATAGTGATTTCATTGAACTATGACCATTTGTACAGATTTATTTAAAAAAATATATATTACTGGTGTTGACATTTATTATTGTGTTATCAACAGCATTCCATTATTCCATTCAATAATTGGAAGAGAACAGAGAAGCAGAATAAATAAGGTTAAAAACATTATCATTGGCTTGGAATTTGATCATTAGCAAAACAAACACGAATATTGTTGTTGTTCCAGTTGAGTTGTTAAGACCTGATTTCACTTACACCTAGCATAAAAACTAGCATAAGACCATATTAGTATTATAGAAACTACTATTGTTTTAGTTTTGATAATTACATTCATTTGTGTAAAAACATGCGTATTTAATTATCATCAATATTGTGTAAGGATAGATCGATATTTAGTTTGGCCCAACCAGCTGCTGAAATTGTATTAAAGTGTTACCGGTATATTATTTATATATATATATATATATATATATATATATATATATATATATATATATATATTGCATGAAATGAATACTGACCCCCAAATATTTTTGGGGGTCAGTATTCATCATGGTACTTTTTCTTTGCACCAGTGCTAGATTTGTGGTTATTTGTTGGCTATATGATAAAATTTAAGTCGTAAAATGTTGAATTAATAACTTCTAAAAGTGTTTCATTCTGCCATTTATTTATTATATTTTTAACAATATTGTATATTACATCTGTGGTTTAAATCTACTCTTGGGTTATGTGTCTTGGCCTTGGTGTCAGTGGCATAAATTTGTTTCGATACTATTGTTTAGTATCTATATTTACTTAGTAATATATCAAGCTTTAAATTTTGTTATTGTGGCAGACCTATTTGTAGCAAAACAGGGTTGTGGATGAGTTTGAATGAAATTAAAATATGTTTTAGGAAAAGTGAAGCCCAAAAATACCGGCAGAGCTCATCTACAATCGGGTTCTCTGGAGTTTAAACAAACCGCTATCGCATTAGCCATGAAAATACCCATATCGGTCGATCTCTTGTACTAGTGACAACACTACACACACCTTATCTCAATATTAAACCATTTTGAACCAGGGTGTAAAATTAGCACACAGTAGACAGTAAGGGCTAGTAACAGCAGGAAGTAAACCACAACCAAGTGAGTAATTTGATCAGTCATAAGGAATAGTCTGTTTGAGGTGTCAAAGTGAACGGCTTTGTCAGTTTAGAACAAAAAAGTAAACTGTGAAGAATACATGCCACTTAAATAAATAAAAACAAAACTCCAAGTGTTTTTAAAAGTACATTTTCTTGTTCTTCACAAAGGTAAAGTCTGTTTCTATTTCAAAGACAACATTGGCTAAAATAGCTCATGAATTATATAGAACTGGCCTACTTTGAACTAAAAGGTACTTTGAATAGTTACGTTTGTAATGGAGGAACTGATATCACCAGTAGCCAAATAGTTAACGTGATGTCGATTCATGCCATAAAAAAGGCCAATCGCGTGAGAAAAGCATTTGCAGTTGACCTAATGTGTCAAAAACAAGAGTTCATACTATGTCTTTAAGAAAAATACATAGATCATTGTGAATTATTGGGTTTTTTAGGTGAGTAAACGCGAGCTGATCTAGAAAATAGTGGACTCGGTCTACCCTTCAACTGGAAAAGCCTCGCCCCTGGTAACTGGCAGCTTCCTCATTACCTTATTTTGAGATAACGTGATCCCAATACTTAAATGTCACTACATTTTAACACGTCTTTAGTGCACTGCTTCTCAATTCCGTGATATTAATGCTCCTTGTAGCTTACTTCCTCCTTAAAGCTGGGAATCAGGAAAAGCCTGGTTGCTGGCAGCTGACACTTGACTACTCTAACTACACATTAGCTTCGGGGGCTAACTGCTTTTTTCAGCCCACAAGATCCATTTCCAAACCCCGATCAAACCTCACCAACACCGGCGTTCAGGCCTGAGCTCACCTCTTTTGTTTTTCGTGCCATATTTCTTCGCCGTCGCCAACTCATGATCGATCTTTTTCTCCAGAAATTCCTGCTTTTTTATCAGCATGTCTTCGGTCTCCCTCAGCTTCTGGATCGCGTCTTGTGGCGTTGGCCCTTTCTCGCCCTTTCCCTTACCAAATATCTTAGCGACAAGCGACATTTTGCCGGTTAACGTGAACAACAGCGAATCTTTAAAGCGTACACTAAATAATTAAACCGTTAAATGTCTCTGCTTGCGTTTCGGTGCGCTCTTTTTGCGGTAAAATAAAACTCCGGGTCGCTGTAGCTGCTCGCTGCTTTCGCTGTTGTTTTTGTCTTTCTCTTCCGCGTTTTCCAGACGGGCCCCGTGATGTCATTACGTCAGCGTGTGGTTACGTAAGTGCGTGACTCAGAAAAACCAACAGGATGATAAGGCGTTTATTACCACTTTAAAGTCAATAAAGGTACTTTCTGTTAAGGATCTGGTTTAAAATAGATGATAACTGACTATCTATTACAAGTTTAAGATATTTTAATGTCTTCAAAGTCTTTAAAGAAAGTAGAAAACCAATTTATTCACAAGCATTTTTCCATTTAAACACTGATTTAACAAAATTAAACATGTTACTTATTTTTATTTGTCAAATCGTAACTATTGTGTTATTTAGACAAATTCTGGCCCTTGTTAACAGTAAGATATCTTACTTTTATGGATGCCATATCGGCTGCACTTGTCCAACCTAGAAGTGAAATTATAACCTTCAGCAAACTTATAATGTTATTTATAATGTGAATGTTTTTTTTAAGTATTGATACCTACTCCAATTATTATTTAGTTGCTATACTAATTTTAGTATTGATTAGTATCTGATTTTCAATACTTTTGACAACCCTGATATTGATATACTACTGTTACTTGTTGAGTACTTGATATACCGGTAGTAGTTACTTGAGTAATTTCTTAAGTAAACGTTTCTCACTACTATACTGTTTGAAGGAAAGTAAGTACATTGTGAATTACATTTTTTTTTTCAATCATTCTAGCACATTTGAAGCTTGGTCTACTTTGAAGATCTGTTTCAAACATGTATCTGAACACGGCCACAGGTGGTCAAAACATTTAGAGCATTTCTCATCAGTTCACACAGTTCTCAGACTCTTTCACAGCTCTCATTCAGAATAATACATGACCATTGGATTCATTTTGTTCTTTTCAATACAACAAGTATGTTCACTTGTGGTATAAAGACTCTGTCACTTTCAATATAGAAACTCAAAAATGATAGCAAAATACAACAATTTGTGAGCATTTCACACATGAATCAAACAAGAAGAAGGATATCAGCAGAGAGCACAGACTGTGTGAATAGAGACATCCTACAAACACTATACTGTATATCCTGTATAATGTGATGTAAATGTCTAATCTGAATTTAAAGAACACATTGTATATTGCAAAAGCGGTTTTGATCTATTCGCTTTTCTCTGTTTTTTTTGGGGGTTTTTTAGTATTTAGTTAGTTAGTAAAATTTCGTAAATCCAGTAATATGTACTAGGATATATACAGCCTAATATTTCATTTATATCCATCTATTTTCATCTGCTTATCCAGGGCCGGATCATGGGGGCAGCAGTCTAGGTAGGGACTCCTTAGACACTTCCTCCAGATTCTCCAGTGGGACCTCAAGACATTTGCAGGCCAGCCAAGAGACATAGTCCCACAGTCATTGATATAGTCAAACATTTTTTGTAAAACATATCAAGTGGTTAAAAACAAAACACAACTCTTCCAGTCCCAGATTCATATGTGTAAAGTGTGAACCCCAATGGCAGACTGCACTAAACCAGTGATGGTCACTGAGAGCAGGACTAAGGCTTCTGAGTTGCTCTGTCAAATGAATGAAAGAGCAGAGAAAAACATATGACTACAGTGTGAGGTTTTGCTAGTTCTTGCTTTTGGGGTATGATTGACCCGTTTTCTGTGTAAAACTGCATTTTGCTGTGGTAAAATTTTGGATCTGGGATTCCGTGTGAGCTGTTTTGCAAATGTTCATTTTCATATGAAATGTCAAAGTAATTGAAAAAAAATGTAATCATATAATTTTGTTTAAAAAAAAAACACTCAAGAGAGCATGTTCAAAAATTTGTGCCTATACTTCAACCAAATTAATGTCAACTTTGGCCATTCTGTGTCCAAAAAGCAAAAGTGTGACAGCAGTTGTAATTTGGCCTACATCCCATTTCCATGTAAATAGGACTACCTCATTAAACCTGTGTCTATTTACATGACAATAGCCCCTTAGCCCCACAGTGCAGACTAGATTAGGTTAATAGCATTTGCAGTCTCCAGCAGAGAAGAGTTATTGCTGCTATTGTTATGTATCATATTATTAGTTTAAGCCACCACACTCAATGGTAAGTCGTTGTCTACTTTAGTTAATCCACTCATGAGCTGCTGTGGAGGAAAGAGTTCATTAAAGGTTTAGGAAAACTGCTGGAAAACCACATTTCTAAGTAAAATATGCTGTCACTTCAAAATAGAAGATTAGTTAAAAATGGAAATGAAAAAACTAGACTTGCAAATAACTTTTTGTAGTATCTTCAAAAGCCAAATCTGTTTAAGTGCTTTAAAGATATTATTCCATCTTTCAACAAAAAACTGACAAATTTTTAAAACTGAGAATTTATTTTATTATTATTATTATAAGTTAACTTAACTTAAATTAAATTGTTAAGATATGCTTGACAAATGCTTAGCCTATATAATGTTACATGCCCATTTTTTACTGAGCAACTATTAGATTAGTGTAACTATTATGCAAAGTTTCAGAAAATGTGCCAAAGCAATTGATAAAAAAAAAAAAAAAAAATCCCCATAAGAATATTTATCCTACAATGCCACAGGGGCAACCTATCAGGAGCAATGGGCGCCACAGGGCCCATGCCCAGATCTTGAGCGGAGCTTCGCCAGGACTACTTTAGCTGGAGAATTACTTTATTGTTTGTGTTTCAGGTTGATGGATGAAACCACAGTGCACACAAAGAAGCAAACATGAGGAGAACATGCAAACTCCATATAGTAAGAACCTACATAGCTTGGAAATCGAACCTGTGACCTTCTTGCTGTGAGGCGTGCTGCTAGTATCAGGTAGAAGTACCTTAAATTATAATAAACCAAATTAAAAAGGGTCCAAGTCTTTAAGCTAATGCTATCTGGCACCTTACAATGGGGTTAATAGCATTAGCAGTCTCCAGTAGAGGTGTATTAGAGCTGCTATTGTCATGTAACATATTATTAGTTTAAGCCACCACACTCAATGCTAAGTCATTTTCTACTGTAGTTAATCCACTCATGAGCTGCTGTGGAGGAAATGTTTTGGAAACTATAATCCAAAGATACTCAAGTTAAAGATAAATTTGTTCAACAAAAGTTTTGGGTATGTGTGGTTACAATGTCTGTTTGTAAATATATTACTAGACAAATGGCATAACTACTTGTTTAATGACATAGAGTTGAAGAGTGGACATCTCCATGGAGACAAGTAGGTTTCCGATCCACCAACGAAAAGTTACATAATGCACCTTTAACTAATAATTAGTATGGTTTTGACATGACTATAGGGCATAACATAACATTAATGAAATTGATTTTGTTCTTTCATCTACCTATCATTACACCTGATGTCCTCCCTGGTCGTGCCCTTTACTATCCCGGTGGTAAGATAATATAAGGTATTGTATATATGACTATGTTTATTCTATGTGCATGTGTATGGTTGTGTACATTTAAAATTAACCAGTGTATCTTTTTTAAGTCAGACATTTTGCCAGTGGAGCAAGACAATTACAATTTTATTCTATTAATTACTTATGCTTAATATATTATTTGGCCTATCATTTTTATTTTTAAAAAGTCAGTTACCTGTCATCCATTACTGTTGACATTTCGCATACTCTGCCTACCTCTGTTCTAGTCCTCACCGCTCCTGTGGAGAAATACACGGGTCTATTGTTAAACCTAGTTCTTTCTTATGTAAAACTGCTCTTAAGCCTTTTTAATTACAGCTGAGACCCTCCCTTCCGACATCTCTGGTCCTACTTAAACCACTCTGACCCTCATCGCTCCTCTGCAGTGGGACAGGTGGCTATGATCACACCGATGTCACTGATTTCACTTATTTGTCAATGATTTTTTTAGATTGATTCCAACATGGCATCCGTGGAGTTTTCCATTGAGAGGATTTTGGGAGGTGTTAATGAGGAAAAGTGTAATAGGAACAAGCTGCACAGGCCTTGGACTGGTAAGATCATTTTGTTTGATTGATCAAATCTTAACTGAGATCAAGAATCAGTACTCTCTAAAAAAACATGTGCTTTGGAGCAGACAGAAGACTTAATGTTGGATGTTAAAATTACAAAGATAAAAGCCTCTATTATTTATGTTCAGGAAATCAATAAAGAAAGTAATTTTAGTTGTTTTAATAAGTCAAAATAAAATATACTCAAAAATTGTAAATGACAATTGCCCAACCCTAATATAAGCAAGCAATTTTCCACATCAAAAATATGACGTTATGATTTAATATGATTTTGCTTTGCTTGGAATGTGGCACAGTATGACATTATCCACGTTGCATTTTCTTTTAAATTATAGTTTTTGAAAATTGAGACTTCTGTGTATATTAGACCTACCTCGGTGTAGCATTCAGCCAAGGGATGTCTTTTTACGATGTGCAAAGTATTATTTATTTTTATGTGTATGTGTTTCTTCATTTTTGTCATGTCTCGTTTTACAGTGGACCCAGAGACGGAGAAGAAGAACTTGGATGTTTATTCAGATCTGAGCACCACCAGACCAACCCCGCACTGGTTTATGGGACGAAGACTGAGGACCGCCTTCAGTGACAAACAGGTACAGACCATACTATACTATACCATACTATACTTTATCAGTAGGTCTACTAGTAAGAGTCTATTTCTACATACAAGTGTGTCAACGGTAGAGAAAGCAGAGGGTGGGTGTCACTGACAACATTGATAGATACATAGATTTTAATATGTCATTTATTTTATGTTTTCTGATTTTAATAAAAGTGACTGTTAGCTTTGAGACTTACTAGCATGTTGCTGTGCACAGAGCCCAAAAAAAACCCAAAATGGACTCAGAAATGCGCATTACAGAAATGTCTGTATTTGTTTTTAGTCACTTTCCATCCATGTTTTTAAATGTTAGAAAAAGTAGACAGATGAGATAACTCCAAAGCTGTTGTTTCAGGTGGGAGTGCTGGAGAAGGTTTTCCAGGTGAACTGTTACCCAGGGATTCAGCTCAGAGAGGAGCTCGCACACTCACTCAAGCTGGATGAGGACAGGATACAGGTACAGTTGTTGGTTTCTTTTCTTTGAGTCTTGCTGGCAAGACACTTCATCTTCATCTTAAAATTTGTTAGCAATAAAAAGAGAAATGCTTGACTATTAATTGGTGTTATACAATTTGGCTTTAATTTCTTTCTAGTTATGTTAAATCTAGTATGTTTATTTAAAAGTATGATAAAAAAAAAAAAACAGTATATTCATCTACAAACCTCACATGGTATGAACCAAGTCTCTTTTTATTTTTCCTTTCAGATCTGGTTTCAGAACCGTAGAGCTAAACGGAGACGCTCACTGCGAGAAACACAGCTGCACCAAGTCCAGTCTGCCCTCAGTATCATCATCAGCCCAGAGGTCAAAGTGCATGACTCGAGTCACGAGAGGACACAGGAGACAGCACCATGTGACACCAGCAGGACAACACCATCCCCTCTCAAAAATGAACAATGAATTCACCTGGTTTGCTCAAATATAAACACCTAACTTCCATCACAGACAATGAAATACACAGTACTCAGCTGGGAAATTACCATGTTCATATATTCAAATATTTTATCCAAATATTTTTTTAAATCTGCTCAAATACTTAACATCACAAGACTCTCACTCTTGATCATCTCCTTTGTGGTTATCTGAATGTATGTCCTTTGTGTTTATACTGTCTCATTTCTATTTTTTATTTATTTTGCTTGTCAGATCATAGGCTGATATATACAACCTTACTCAATATACAAGTATACAATAATATCCTTTTCACTGTACTGATTATTCAAGTTAACAATTTTCTTTACTGCAGCAATAAAAAATAGATGAAATTAAATAAAAATACAAAAACATAAAGAAAAACAAAGAAAAGATAAATTTTCTTGAACATTCCTGAATCCTGACCATGTAAAAATGAAATTGTGTTTTTTTACATAAGCAGGTTACCTCTGGTAATTGTTGAACTTTTGTGTTCTAAATAAATATTTCAGATTATTTATATATTAACAACTTTTGATATACTGCCTTCCTAAAATCTGGTTTATTTTAAACAAAAAAAGATATAAAAATATGTGTATGTATTTTATGTGTGTTTCTTTTTTAACTGGTTCCCATAAAATACATTCCAGGGTAAAATAAGCTTTATACATTTGTTTACATTTACTACTACTACTATTACAGACTTCATCGTATAAAGCTTACAGCCGTCATTATTTGCATTTTTATATGTAAAGCTACCATTTTCTGGGAGCCAGGACCATGGAGCCAGGACCATGGAGCCAGGACCATGGAGCCAGGTCCATGGAGCCAGGTCCATGGAGCCAGGACCATGGAGTCAGGTCCATGGAGCCAGAACATGAACGTGACATAGCGCTCCGTATCCATGGCAACACCTGCATGGTTTTGAAAATGAAAATGTTTCAAATTGAATTAACTTTAACTTTAATTCAACGTTCTGGACATTGGTGAGTAATTCTAGTTAATCAATTTTTTTTCTACAACACACTGTTATGTATGGAAGCCCGTTTCCGCCATGAAAAAAAAAATAAAAGCCCCACAGAAAGTCGAAATTACGAGTTTTAAACTCGTAATTATGAGTTTAAAACTCGTAATTATGAGTTTAAAACTCGTAATTATGAGTTTAAAACTCGTAATTATGAGTTTAAAACTCGTAATTACGAGTTTAAAACTCGTAATTTCGACTTTTAAAACTACTAATTATGAGTTTAAAACTCGTAATTATGAGTTTTAAAACTACTAATTATGAGTTTAAAACTCGTAATTAGAACTTTTAAAGTCTTAATTGAGCTTGTAGCACACTGCAACTGAGTGTACAGAGCAGAGGAGACAGGAGGAGGACTGTTATGTTTATCACCTACATACTTTTAAAAAATGAATAAATTAAGCTCCAGTAAAGTTTCTGGCGTCTTGAACAAATCAGTGGGCCCTGAGTGCTGTTCTGACCACTCATGAGCTGTGCTCTGTGTCTGTGAGCGCTCGTTTTCCTGGTCTGAGCAGAGTGCCAGCTGGTCACAACCCCGCTGGTTTATTGAGGAAATTATTAAAATACCAAATTCATTTAATCAAAATTGATAAGGTTCACTTTTTGTAAATGTTACATTCCCAAAATTACGAGTTATAAACTCATAATTCATACTTTTAAAAGTCCTAATTACGAGTTTTAAACTCATAATTAGTAGTTTTAAAAGTCGAAATTACGAGTTTTAAACTCGTAATTACGAGTTTTAAACTCATAATTACGAGTTTTAAACTCATAATTACGAGTTTTAAACTCGTAATTTCGACTTTCTGTGGGGCTTTTATTTTTTTTTTCATGGCGGAAACGGGCTTCCATAGGTTATGCGCTTTATCAGCAAATAAAATATAATGACTAGCAAAGTTCTCATGAGCTAAAGCTGGTGTCACAGGCACACTGCAAACAAAAATCCAGTATATTAATCTCACACTGGCGAGTTAAAATTAGCCTTTTATGCTAAAATTAAATGTAACTGCAACTAGCTAGCTACTACTATACTTCTATTAACAGGTAATATATAGGTTAGCATATTTACTAGTTTTATTTTTACAATTATATTTGAAATACTTGTTGTATCTAACTAGCTTTAGTATTAGCTAACATTTTTCATTTAACAATGCAGAAAGAGAAATCTGCCAGACAGCGTCCTGCACACAATGAAGCTGACACTGATGCTGCAGGTAACACAAGATCTAACAACTATTTATTCTTTAGGGAAAAAGTAGGAACCCCTAATTACAAATTTCCTGCCAAGTATCACAACTGAAGTTAGATTTGGGGACAATATTTCCCGCAACTCTTAACAGTTCAGTGAGTCCAGTTTTTTTAAAAACTAGTTTTAGTATGAAAAACTAGCTGATGGGAGGGATACAAGGGTAAAAAAAAATCCTGCACATAGTAACACTAAATAAAAAATGTTTTATACGAGTGAAATAATGACATCATATGTGTCATGTTGTGTTGTGAAAAGAGAGAGTTTTTTGCTAAACTGCAGACCAGACTGAGGCAGCTGGAGAAGGACAGAGAAGTCCAGAGACACCAGGCCCGACACCAGATCCAGAGACAAGAGTAAACTCTTGCAACTTATCCCTAAAATCACATTGACACCTGCAGAAGTATTACACATCACAGTCACACTAAAGCCCCATTCACACATACAGCTTGACCTGGGAATTTACCTGCATTTTGCCAGAACAGGGTCATGTGTGTGAACATAGCCAGAACTGATTTCCCTGGACTTTTGAGCTGGCAATTTCCTGAGTAAATTACTGAGAATATGCAGGGAAGGCTTATGTGTGCAGTAATCATGAAAACTACAACTACAACTACAATAAGACTTACAGCTCAGGAACTATAACAAATCATTTATCAATCAAGGAGACTCTTTTATCTGATTTATTTATTTGAATTCATCAGCCTATTTGAAATTAAATGTCTTCCAAGACATCTGTCCTATTTCTAATGCGTGTTAATATGCAGACATTAATGTTTTACCAAAAAACATAATGTAAGTACAGTAAGACCCTTATTTTGTAACTAATTACTGGAAAGCAATGGCAGGTAATTAATCTCTGATTACCTTAAAGATACAGCATGTAACTAAGTTAAAACCATACTTTGGAACATTCCACATGGAGATATGTGTTATGCCATACTGTGGAATAGTATAGACAAATGAACAACATTTCCATGGAACCAAGCAGGAGGAGGCCAAATAAGTGTCAGGTTTGTGGAGCTGCAAGCCCACTCACATATTTTTCTATGTTTTTAGTGCAAGAAACACAACCAAAAAAACAATTAACATCCTTTTCCTAAAACATTGCACTATGGCTTTAAATGATTCACCTAACCCTGAACGAATATCTGATCACGTACGTTTTTCTGGAAAGGACCCCATTCTGTCATCGCACAGATCCCGCCCCACCAAACAAAAAACAAAAGAAAACATGAAAACCTGTCATATTTACTTAATACCATAAGACATTGTAATCATGCTTAGTCCATGCTATTTGGTTGTCGATCGAAAAGCTGCTAGCAGAGCAGGAAAGAATATTATGGCAAATCATCTAAAAAAACCAAAACAACCTTGTATCACACGACACATTAATGGACTTTTTGATTAGTTTTTATTATAAATAGTACAGTATACACAATATCCTAATTTTGCATATTCACAATTATTGTGATTATTCTTATCAGTGTTTCAGTGATAACAGCACATGCACACGCGTGTGTGTGTGTGGGTGTGTGGGTGGGTGTATGTAGGGGTGTATGTGTGTGTGCATATGTGTGTATGTGTGTGTGTGTGTGGGGGGGGGGGGGGAGATGAACAAAGCGCAAGAAGGAAGAGCATCAGGGCACAGCGCACCCTGGAGGACAAACTGCAGAAGGTCAGTCCACACAGCTCTAAATGATGTCTCCACCTGCTTGTCTCCAAATGTAATGCCATAATGTGGAACTTTGTAGAGAATGCAATAACAGGTGAGAGATCCTCCACCATAAAAGTTACATTGTGCAACTTTAAATGGGCTATAATATGCAAACATATTCTTAGCTTTTAACTTTGTTATGTTGTAAAAATACAATGAACATATTTTATATCATCCATTACCCTAGTCATATTTAGAGAAAGTTATATTGGGTTGACATTTAGACTTTGATATTTAGACTTATCACTGTGTGGTTCGCTGGGGCCACTGCCAGGGACAGACAGAGGCTGCAGCGCATTGTGCACTCTGCTGAGAAGGTGATTGGCTGCAGCCTTCCATCTATACAGGACCTGTACGTCTCCAGGACTCGGGGGCGAGCAGGCCGTATAGCAGCTGACACTTCTCACCCTGGACATGGACTATTTGAGCCACTTCCCTCTGGCAGGAGGCTACGGTCCATTGGGACCAGAACCTCTTGTCATAAGAACAATTTCTTCCCCTCTGCAGTTTGTCTCATGAACACTTTATAATATTTGCACAAAACTGGACACTTTATAACACCGGTCACTTTAATAAGTCATGTTTGCACTGTTGTTCTGATGCTGCTGTTGTATACATTTTCTACCTAAGTTTTATTTATTTATTTATTTATTTATTTTTTAAGCATATCTCTTTATAACTTTGTGCATGCCCTTATTTGTATTTGTATTTATTCAGTGTGTTTTATGTTGCACTTTATCACCGAAGTAAGTTCCTAGTTTGTGAACTGTGTTCACAAACGATGGCAATAAAAGTCTTCTGATTCTGATTCAGATTTAGACTTTTCAGCGTATTGTCCATCAGCTTAAAGTCTCCAGTGGCCAATAAGTTGTTTGGGCAAACCTCTTTCCTTAAAAACACATATAAAGATTAGTTTGAACACAAAGAGCTAACTGCACAAAATGTAATTATGCAGCTAAACTTCAATCACATCATTTTGGGAAAATAATAAAATCGCCCCAGAAATATCGGCAGAGCCTTACCGGCCATCTGTTTTTCTGGATTCTAAACAATCGGTATTGCCATCGGACATGAAAAAAACCCATATCGGTCGATCTCCAGCTTTATTCAGACAGCCATTTTACTAAGAAAAGATTAACTTTACTGACTTTATTAATCCACAAGAGGAATTACAGTAGCTCACACATTACTTAGTATTTGTTAATAACGAAGGTTATAAAACTTGAAATAACTAAAGTAGTATCAAATACAGTACACATGTACAGGTTTGTAATACAAGATTAAACAAAAAAAAAAGTACACTGAAATGAATCTATACTAATATATAAGAAGTGAGATGAGGAAATGCAGTGCAAATATAAAAATATCGGATCCATTCTGTATAATGTATAAAACCCAAACACATTTCCTTGCATTTGATCTGTTTGTTTCCTTGGTCAAACCTTTGTATTCTCTGTTCGCTCCTCAATCTCCCTTTGTTTAGTAGCCTTTTGAAATCATCATTTAGGCCATACAAATCTAACGTTCCCTGTCTGCCCCCTGCAGGCTGTGACACAGTTCAACCAGCAGATGAGCAGGAACAGGGAGCTGCGGGAGGAAATACAGAACATGCTTGGAGCCAGGACGCGCTGGCAGAGACTCATCAAGACCCGCAAGAAGGTCAGACTAGTGTGACCATACACCCTCGTACTTACTGTATGTGTGAACTCAGCAGCGCCAGCAAATCATTTTTAAACTAAAACTAAAGCTCAGTCTAATATATCCAGTTACCCTCATTGAGCCACAACTCATTTATTCATAATAGGTCATTTATTACTAATACGATTACCCGGTGTTTGATTTTCAACAAAAAGGTGAGAGTGTCTGTAACTGAAAAACTGCTGGCTAATGTGACTTGTGACTTGAGGGACTTATTTATCAATAAGCACAAATCAGCTCACCTGTTTTAGTTTAAGTCGGTTCTTTATGGTCAGATTGTGTTAAACAAAGCTCAGAATAAAGTGTAGAGTAACAAAGCTTCAGAAAGAACAGTGCCTCCAGTTAGCTCCACTTCAGGAGCATCTGCACTTAAATACCTCCCAAAGCTTTTGTATTTTTCACATTGCAACGTTATGTACAATATTATTAAAATGTGTTTTGCAGGAGTTACAGGGGCTTAAAGAGGAGATACAAAAAGTCACTAAAGAGTGTCTTGCTGCATCCGACGCCTGGTAAATATTTCATCCTGTAATGTTTATTATTTATTTAGTACATAAACAAAAAATAGTTATATCTTTAAAGAGGAGGTATTTTGCTTCTATGGTTTATTGACTGCTAACACATAAAATATTTAGGTCACCATTTTGGATCATCTTTTGTATATTTATGGAGAATTGTTGTGTGGGAGTGCGTATGACTTAGGGCTGTGTATTACACAGAATCTTACAACCAGCTTTAAGGAGGGTTTGAACAGGGCCCGGGAGAGATCGCTAAATTACTGAAACATGCATGGATAACAGCTAAAACCTCTTCAGGCATTTTTTTGATGACGCAACATCATTGTAACATTGTAGAAAGCTAAAAAAAAAAATCTATTTTGCATAATACCCCCTCTATTATGCAGAAAACTCACATGAACTTACACTTGAATTGTATTTTTATTTTATTTATTTATAGCGGACAGCGCATGTTGACCAACAGTAACTGTTTAACATGCCAGAATTAGCCAAGAGGCTAGTTTTCATCTGTTGTCCGTTGCCATGGTGTACAGATGGCTCCTTATAAAAACATTTGCAGGCGTGGTTAAAAAGTAGAAAAGCATTAAGTCTTGAGCAGTGAAGCGAAGACAAATGACAAACAAAATAATTAAAACAGACAGGTTATTAAGGACAGCTTGCAATTAATAACAGTAAAAGATTATGTTAAAAAAGCACAAGAAAATAAACAAAGGGGCAGTAAAAGATTTGTTAAAGTAGAATTACAGAGAAGCACATGCAAAGGACAAACACTAGATGGCAGCAGCAGGAGTTTGATGTTGACAGGTCTGATTTGTTAAAAGCCAACGTTTAAATTGAGACTTAAAGGAGCTGTATGTGGAGCTCTCCCTGATAATTGTAGGGATGCTGTTCCACCCTTTAGACGCTCTAACAGAATAGGCTGATTGACCAAATGCTGTCTTTCTGAATGGGATCAGACAGTCTCCTCTTGAGGCTCCTCTAGTGATGCGGTTTGAGCTTGATCTTAGGCTAACAGTCATTGAGCGGTGGAGGGGCGAGTCCATGTGAGATTTTATAAACAAAGCAGGCATCTGTGAATCTAATCAGATTCTCCCAACTTAAAATATTATATTTAGATAAGATGCTGCAGTGATGTATGTGGTGTGTTTTTTTTTTGTCTAGAACTTTGAGTGTCTGTTTATACAGTGATTGTAGTGGTCTGAGTGTGGTATGGTTGGCCTGGGACAAGCTCGTCAGGCAGTAAGTCAGGTGCGAGAAAATCATGGAGTGCATGTAAATATTGGCTGCTTGGGTGGACATAGAATTTCGGATGAATCTGAAATTTGATAAATTGAATTTTACCCTTTTGATGGTTTGTTTAACATGTGACTTAAAATTAATATGTGAATCGATTACGATGCCAAGGTACTTATATTCTTCAACCAATTGTAGTTTTTCACCAGATACAAATATGTCAGGGTTTGTGGTGGAGTTGACACTTTTAGTGAAGTACATGCCAACTGTTTTGGACACGTTTAGTTGAAGGCAAAACTGATTCAACCATTTGGTGACTTTGATCATGGCATCTGTAAGTTTGATAGCAACTTCGTTTTTGAAGGATCCTTGAACAAACAGGACTGTGTTGTCCACATACATTTGGATGTTGACTTCAGGGCACACAGTTGGTAGGTCGTTTATATACATACAGAACAAAAGAGGGCCAAGGATTGACCCCTGCGGCACCCCAGTTGATAAGCAGAGTGGTTCAGATTGATAACTGTTGATTCGAACTGTTTGTGAGCGATGGGAAAGATATGTTTAAACCCATTTTATGGCATTATCAGAGAAGTTAAAGGAAGAAAGTTTGGACAGTAATATCTTATGGTTGACAGTATCAAAAGCTTTTTTTAAATCCAAGAAAATGGCACCAACAACACTGTTATTGTCAAATAGAGATTTAAGTTTTTCAATAAAATAACAGTTAGCTGATTCTGTTGAGTGATTTGTTCTGAATCCAAATTGTAGCGGATGAAGATAGTGAGTATTATTAAAGTGGTCCCTGATCTGTTCTGATACCCATTTCTCGAGAACTTTAGACATGATTGGCAAAATGCTTATGGGTCTGTAGTTAGAAACAGATTGTGGAGCCCCTGATAAATTGGGGAAACTATAGCAAGCAGAGTGCTCCAATTTAAAGTATTTATTGTATTTTTAAAGTTGTCCTGTTCATTATTGGGTATTCGAAATGATCTTTGCTTTTTAACATTTAGCCTAGAAGCACCAAATCTTTTATTTGTCAGTTTCCTTGTCACCAGAACTAGCAGAGAGTCCTGTGATCATATTGAAAGACTTAGTGATCCTTTCTGGTTTGTTGCTGAATATTAAGTCAATCTGTGTTCTTGTAGTTTGAGTTATTCTAGTTGGATCTTTGATAATCTGTGTTAGATCAAAACGATCACTTATTTGTTTAAGATTTTTCCTGGCTGACTTATCTTCCCAATTAACATTAAAGTCACCCATAATAATTACTTCTTTATGAAAATTACAATTTGCAAGCATGGTGTGCAGTTTTTCATAAAAGTCTATATTTGTAGAGGGTGGGCGGTATATTACAATTAGACTAAAATGCATTTGCGGGGATAAAATAATTTTTAACCCAACCCAACTCAGTTAATAATGCTATTTCCTTGCATTGAATGTCTTGTTTTATGTAAATCATTACTCCGCCTCCTTCTGATTTTACTCTGTCATGTCTAAAGATTTTATAACCAGGGACAGTAACTGTTGCCAGTGGAGAGTTTGCATTGAGCCAAGTCTCTGACAAGCAGAGGAAATCTAAATTTGAGTCAATCAATAAATGCTGAATTTGATCAATTGTAGTGTTAATTCTCACCAGAGGAGGGCAGCAATAGAAGAGGAGTGTGTGCAGGAGACATTTCTGATATTTTTGGACTTATAGATCCAGGGGGAGATGGAGGAGTTCCAAGTGAGGTGTCAGCAGAAGAAGCAGAGCCACAGAGCCAAAATAGAGGCGCTCTCTAAAACAGTTGCAGGAGGTGGAGGCCAAAACAGCTCTGTATCAAGAACAGGCCCGTGTCAAAAGCAGCATCCTGGAACGAATCAAAGCAGGTTAGTGACTGTGTGATTTCAGGATTTTTGTTTTGTGTCAAAAGTAAGTTAGTGTTGTTACAAAATAATCTCAAACTCTGTTTCGATAATTAGAAGTTCACTCAATACCGATTACGGTACCACAGTGACGATAAATCCTTCTTTTTTAATAACAAATATAATAGTACTTTCTTTGTTACCACGAGGTCATGTTTGTTCTGATAAAGCTCAAAATCATACTAAACCTGTTCAGGAAACCTCATATTTTGTCCAGTGAATGTGAGTTTTGTGTTATTGACACTTGCTCAACAGTTTCAATATTAGTATTTAATATTGATAAATATCTGATTTTCAATACTTTTGACTCTGGGTTGTGGCATAGTCCTGGTTGGTGCTAAACAGTCTGCTGTGATTAACCATTCAGAGTGATGATATTTAAGAACGGGGTATGGATATGTTTAGGATTAGCAAAATAGTTACAGTTAGCCATTGGGGAAATGGTTTTGGTTAGTTAACATGTTAACAGTAACTTTAAAAAAACATGTGTCACCTACTGGCCTTGTGTTGTTGTTTTTGCCAGGACTGAACTCCATCTGTTCAAAGATTAACTGTGACAGTGATGATAACATCTGCTCATATTTGGAAGCTTTGGAGCGAGGAAATGCTCACCATAAAGACCTGGGAGCTCAAGGAGCTCAGGCACCAAAAATAATCTTCAATCAACCTGTTAACATAAGGATATAATAAACATGACGATATTTGTGCACAGACTTCTCATTCACTAAAGTTTGTAATGTGTAGAGTTTTCTCTTTTGGCATTGGATTGATATTATATCTGTCAAGACACCAAAAGCATTTTACAGTGTATTATTTATTCACTCCACACTTGTTGTAGTAACTACTATTGTAGCCACAGCAGCTGTGGGGCAGACTGACAAAGGTGCCAATCTACACCATTGACCCTTTTGACCACCATCAATTATCAATTCTTACTAGGCCATGTGGGAAAAGTGCCCTGCCTAAGGACACCTGATATTTACACTGGTCTTCCACCCAAATACTAACCAGGCTTGGTCTTGCTTAACTTAACGGGCTTACTGGTCACATGAACACATCAACACAATCAAATTACTTTATATCAGATTTTAGCGACAAAACCTTTCCCAAATTCTCCATTGAAAGGAATGGGATCCCCACTTAACCGGAAGTGCCACCACAAACAAGCATTTAATGCCACTAAACAAGGTTTAGTGGCATTTAGAGGCAAAAGGCAGGGCAGAAGAAGGACAATATTTAACCTTTACTAAAAATCTTGCCTAGTTTTATATAATATATAAATATAATTTGACTTCCTGATTGGACAAATGGAGGAGATGTGACATATGGAATTACATATAATAATCATACATAACTTTTTACCAGTGGTGGATGAAGTACTCATTTTTGTTACTGAAGTAAAAGTACAGATCATAGACTGTATATATAAATGAACATACAGTAAGTGCCCGTCCCCTGCTAACCCAGTGGTGTGGGCGGGAAGGGGTGTTACCTTCAACAGCTTCGCTCCGGATTGGCTCTTTGGTTGCTATGATACTAGAGATCGAAATTGTAAATATGGAAGTCTGCTCCAAATTGGCCTCTATAACTTCTAGCCTCGATGAGCTTCTGGAACCGAGTGCTATGGGTGACGTCACACTCACTTTGTCACTTCTTTATACAATCTATGTTGTGACAGAGAGATAGGTAGTTTCAACCTGTCATATGCACTTTTACTATATTTTACTTGTAGATTGGTATTCCGGTCCACTCCTCTGCTTGCTGGACTCCCATTTGTGAGTGTCCCCAGGCAGAGGGGGACATTTGAACATGTGATGCTCCCTTGAGTAGACACAAGGCTGCAGATAAGACACACCTGGACTATGGTAAGTTTTGCAAAATTGATATTCCGATACCAATTAGTTTTGTATTAAAATGGACTGAAACTCTGCTAGTATTCATGTGGTTCAGCTTCCTGTGATATGACTTTTTTATGATTCAAACGTAGACTGTATATATAAATTGACATAGCTAACCTGCTAGCCACCGCGTTCCAAATGGGAAGTGATCATGGGCACGCTTCCTGCTCCATTGGCTCTAGTTCATTTTACATTAGAAAACTGTCGCCCCTCTCTCCATAACTGCTGCTGTCAGGCTCGTCATTTAGGTCTTAAAATGTTCATATTAACCCGCTCTACATGATTCTGGTATTTTTATTTTCCTATTGTGTTCATAATTCAAGATATGAACATTAATAACAGACAAATCAGCTGCCTTCTTTCCCGAGGTCATTCCCGCTAGCATTAGAAAGAGGTTTGATTAACAGCGTTGCTAACCGCCTGCTCCCTGCTAAACCAGCAGTGCGGGTGGGAAGGGGCATTCCCTTCACCAGCCTTGCACTGGATTGGCTCTTCGGTTGCTTTGATACTTGCGGCTGAAATTCCTAATATGGAACTTGGCTCCAAATTGGCTCCAAATATAACCACTAGCCTCCAGGAGCTTCATTTGACTGGAGTCAAACGCTATGGGTGACGTCACACTCACTTAGTCACTTCTTTATAGAAGTTCTTTATGGACTAGACTGAAAACCCACCTCTTCTCCCTGGCATTTAATACAAGCTAGACAGGATATCTTGGTGTTTTATTGTTCTTTTAATTAGTATCGTGTTATCTGGATATTTGTATGTTATATTTGGAATGTTGCTGAAATTTAGACTTTGCATCAAAGTAATAAAAAAAAAAACTGTAATGAAAGAAATATCGCCAGTCTTTGCACTATTCATTGATTTTGAGTATCTAACCTTCTATCAGGACTGAAAAGAGTGTCACGGTAGAATTATATATACATTTTGTAATTCCTCCAGGTACTTTAGGTATTACACCTAAATAATATAAAGCATATGAAAACTAAAAAGTGGCAGTTACACATTTGTTTAGCCAAAAACAATAGCCATACCAATCATAGGTTGTACCCAGGTCATCATTGGATTGATGTCTTTGGTTTTAATAAATGAGGTAGTGCAAGTGTCAGCAGAAAGAGCAGAAGAAAGAAGAAACACAGCATGAATACAAGAAGACCAGGGAGCACAGACGGCATTATGGGTAGGATTTGGCGAGGTTGAAACCAGGAAGTAGAGAGACCTGTTCTTTATCAGAGAAGCTGTTCACACAAGAATGACTCCAAGGATTTTTGAGTCAGCAGGTTTAAATGGAGATGTCAAGTAATCTGTGGGACTAACAGACAGATCTACTACCTTTCTTTACATTTATTTATACTGAACATTAATTGAACTGGTTGGATTGTTCTGCCACTCCTGCCAATACAATCACTAGAAGCCATTTCTGGTGGCTCAAGGATTTCAGCTTCTGTTGCAACATTTTGATGACTGTATCCCATTCAAAAGATATAATGTTTTGATTTCAATTGTTAATCTCTATGGCAATGGTACTCATTTTTCATCATTCTGAAATCCATCCAATTCAGTTCAAATGTATTTATATAGCACTTTTAAATACAACCTCAGCTGACCAAAGTGCTTCACATAAAAAGTCAACATCCATAGATAAAACAAATACATTTCAATAAAATAAATAAATGGATATCTTTTATTTACATTTATCCAAAACACACAAAAAACATGTCCGTAATGGCGGAGGGCGTTTTTAAGGCTGTTGCTTCCAAAATCGAAAATGCCAATCGCCTTTCCACGAAAACTCTCAACTTAGTCCAGGCCAAAGCACGGGAATTGGCTAAAGATTCAAAATATTTCTCAGTTTTAGAAGTAGGTTGCCTCATCCGCCAGTTCTACGTCCTACTCGGTGAGGAATCCAAGCTGGCCCAACCTATCTTGGGCATGTACAAGACAGATTTCGAGATGATTCTAGAGACTATCTTCGGAATTGACGCCCAATACATGATTGACCGTATATTCTTTGTACTAGACAGGAACAAAGATAAGCATATCGGTGTTGACGAGTGGGTTGAAACATTGGGCATCTTCCTTCGCGGCGACCTGAACGATAAAAGCCGTTATACTTTCCAGATATACGATATGAATGGTGACAAATCGATATCTATAAAAGAAATGTATCGTTTCATGAAACCACAGTTCCCCGACATTTCAGAATTTAATTTCCATTACGATGTAGAATACATTTTAGACAATGTGTTTAAAGCGATGGACTACGATCGTGATGGAAAATTGTCCTACTCTGATTTTCAAAAGGCAGTCCAAAAGGATCACATGTACTTGGAAGTGTTTGGAATATGCCTGCCAGATCCGCTCGCTGTGAATGCTTTTGAAGCTCACCTTGCGGATCTTAAGGAGATTCTGAAAGGTAAAGGAGAGTTTAATATACCTAGAAAAGGTGGCTTCCTAAATAAAACCAGCGCTACTCCAGCACTTAATTCTCTTCCGCTGCAGTCCAAAAAAACATCCAGACAGGACCCTCATCTGCCACCCATGTCACCCAAAGATCCGGCGAAATGTTCCAAAGCAGGTGTGCCTTATACAAATCCGGTAAAGCAAATCTGCCAACTAAATCTACCAAAACTACCAATAAAGTGACCAATCCAGCAACACAACACAACTCTACAACAACACGGAAGTCTGCAAGCACTTCCCGTAAACCCATGTAAGCATGTTTTTGGGTTTTTTTTTTCTTTTTAATTAAGTAAAAGGGATTTGTAGAGACCTGGTGCTAGCATGTCTGCATGTTGGTAACAGGTCTGACAAAATCCTCCAAAAACACATTTGTAGGAAGAAGAACGATGATTGGTCACTTTGTTGGTAGATTTAACCTTAACCAAAATCCACCTTTCAATCTAGCAACACAACACAACTTTACAACAACGTGGACGTTTGCAAGCACTTCCTGTAAACCCATGTAAGCAGGTTTTTTTGTTTTTTTTATTAAGTAAAAGGGATTTGTAGAGACCTGGTGCTAGCATGTCTACATGTTGGTAACAGGTCTGACAAAATCCTCCAAAAACACATTTGTAGGAAGAAGAACTGAGAGCAGAGCAGTGCTTCTCAATTATTTTCTATCATGCCCCCTCTATGAAGAAGAAAAAATTTCCCCCGCCGCAACTATAATAGTACAATTTAACAAAACTAAAAAAACAAAAACAAGAAAGAAATATAATATAGATCAACTTGCAACGAAAAATACTTTGCAAAATGCATAAATTTCCTTGAAATTATATATATATATATATATATATATATATATATATATATATATATATATATATATATATATATATATATATATATATATATATATATATATATATATATATATATATATATAACATCACAAACATACCCGAAGTTGTATTTTGTTTCATTCACACGTTTAACGCACAAACCCTGCATACATACTGTGTTTACACTCCATACACCTTCTCTCTTCTCTAGAATCATTTGGATAATTTCAGTCCCCCCCCCCCCCCCCCCCCCAGACTTCCCTCACCCCGGACACGTCCTCTAGCTCCTCCGGTGGCACCCCAAGCGTTCCCAGGCTAATGCAAATAACAACATGCTAATGCTAATTTTGAGGCATAAAAAATATTAAAATAACACCACAAACTGAAGTAATCTACAAATAAAAACATTCAAATAGTCTTTACATTAGTCAATTTTAATTTTAATGGGTTGTTTATATTATGATATGCTTTTAATAAAAGTCAGCATTAACTTTGAGACACAGAGATCCAGCTTGCGTGCTCCTGTGTACAGAGCCTATTATATTAACAAGAGCCATTAACACAGTAGTTATGATTAAACTAATGCAAATTCATGACAACACCCAATTACTTATTATTCCTTATTGTCCCTGCATTTTACATGGAATTTTCAGTGTTGGTGACAGGTTGAGGTATTGATCTTATTGAGCCTCGAGTACTTTTGCCGTAAATGCTACTAAACCGTGCTTTCTTTCTCGTGGTACTTCTGGTTAAGTGGGAATCCCATTCATTTCACTGGGAAAAGTTTTGTTGCTAAAATATGATATAAAGTACGTTAATTTTAGTGATGTGACATTCGTGGACGAGTTGGCTCTTTTGAACAGTTCCTTAACGTGAATGTCTGGAACTGGGTCTCTCTTTTTTTTCTATTTGTTTGCATTTTTTATCCTGATTAACACTGAACCAGCACAAGAATCAACTCAGAAGCAGAGCAGGCAACACAGGTGAGAACTCTGTGCACAAAAAACATACTTGGCATTATAATAACAGTTAGATTTTTAAATTAATATTATTGTAGTACAGTATTTTATTCAAATTATTCATGATGTCAAAGGGTAAACTCACTCCCACTCTCAGTTTGAACCATTTCAGACACATCTGAGCCTCGTTGTTTCTCTCTGTCATTAGTTTGTAGATAAAATTATTTCTCACATTGGTTTTTTTGAACAGCTCTTAGCAATAAACGGATCCAAAAGATGCAGATCCGCTAAAAGAGCCGAAACTCCCATCACTACTACATTTGTGTAACATGTTCTATGTTCATGTGACTAAGAAGTTAAAACTGCACCAATTCTCTGGAGGCTTTAAAATGGTTCTGTAGTTCCTATAGAACTTATGCAAAACAATACAACCCAAATGACAATAGCGGCGCCCACAGCAACTTCCAGAATATTACTACTTCCTGTATTTTGGCACTTTTCTTCTGCACAAACTGATGTAAAACTAGAGAGAAAGAAATATTTACAACAGGTATTTGGAAAAAAAACAACAAAAAAAACAAACAGCGTATGCACTTTAAGGACATCTTTTCATTTAATGGGATTTTTTAAAGCTATATCAGAGTCCATGTTGTCTCATACTCAAGCAAGAACCACAAAATTGTACAAAATCCATCACTTGAGTTGTCCCCACAGCCCAACTGATTATTGCCAGTCATGCAGTTTCAGTCATTTTTAATATCATTCATAATTCATAGGCCCATCTGCGGAAACGCTCCTTTCAACCCACGTCTTCAGATTCGAAACAAGTCAGTAAAAGTGCTCAAATATTTAATAACTTTATCCCAATGCATAAATGGTCCTGTCACGTTTGAATATGTAACAACTGCACCTCACATAAGCAAATTAAAGAAACGACATAGGCTCTTACTGTTTTAAAGAAGAAACTATAAATCACACCTGAACCTGGGTTGCCAGAACATATAGAATCTAGATAAACAGCATAATGTCATAATGCTGACCTTAAACAAATCAAATATAGGTTTTACTGTTAACAATTGTTTATGTTATAATTTGGTGTTTAGGATAATTATCCAATCAGAAAGCAGAATGAGCCTCACCTAAATCTTTCACTTCAATGCTGAAATCCAATTGTTTTAAACCTAAAATACCTCTCTGTGATCTGAATAGTCATTGTCTAAACCCCAGCACCTGCAGCCAGTCATCACAACTTAAGCACTTTAGCACAATATGAACATATTTATTGTAAATTACCGAATAAACGCTCCAGCAGAGAGCTTAAAACCTTCTCAGTCATGTCTGCCCCCGTCGTTTGTTGCGGTCACATGAGTCAGGCCGTAACATATGTTTGTAGTCCTACAGGCTTATGTGAATACTGGCTAGAATCAAAAACTGTAGAACATGTAATTTTGCACTGTAACAGGCACACTGATATGAGAGAGACTTTTAAATGGGAATTGTAAAGGAACAGAGAGGAAATATTCAGTACAAATAATTTATTACATTGTAAGGACGTTCCTATAAGGTATCATACAGGTTTTTTTTAAGGGAAACAGAAAATGATGGAATAATTCATAAAGTTAGCTGCTCTGCCCCACATACAGTGGTAGGTTAACCATACTTTCCATAAATGAGACGTAAACTAAGAGAAAACCCTCGAGCTGGCAGTGTTACAGACAGACCCAGATATCAAGATCAGTGACCTCCTTCTGGCAATGACAACTACTGGTGTCACAGCTCACTGTACTGATGATGACTGGTGTTGTTGGATTCATCTTTCAAACACAATAAAGTCATTTGTCTAAACTCACAATTATTAATAAACACTGAAGCTTCCCAATGGGTTCCTTATTGTAGAGAGTAGTTCCTCAACCGTTGGCTCTAGTTTGAGAAAACACATCCAAGTTGGACGACTCAACGAGGCGTGACAGATCTAATGCCAACCCAAATGAAGTGAATTAGAAGTAATGTTTATAGAATACTCTGAAAGGGACCATTCTCTCTAGGTGTATGCAATAGAGATGTTACTTTATTAATTTAGTCTGATATTCGTTCTCATTGTAGGTGTAGGTAAATTATCACATTTTTATAAAGCGCTTTTTCACCTTCAAGTCAGTCAAATCGCTTTACATCAAGAAACCACTCACCCATTCACACACACATTCATACACCGGTGTACACAGACAGTGGGTGCGAGGTGGGTTAAGTGTCTTTTCCCAACGACAACAGCATTCATCTGTAGAAGCTGGAATCGCATCGCCAACCTGTGGGTCGGTGGATCTGGCTGCTCTACCAATGATGTTTATGTTGAGAGCGGGATTCAAATGGCAAACCTTCGGATCAGTGGACAAACACTCTACCAACTGAGCTGCTGTCGCCCATACTATTGTAATAATGAAGAGTTTAACAAATTTGGTTGCACGTTTACAATGTGGCGAGATGAGTGTGTGGCAGTATGGCATGCAGGCGGGCTCTGTCACTTAGGAGCTCCATTTCTATTGGTCATTTATGTCAGCTGCCAGTCAATATAAGCTCTTCACCACAGACTGTATAAAGAACTAAGTGACTTTGACACAAGCTCAGGCTCCTTCCCCCCCAGCGAGGTGACATTCCATGTCCCCAGAGCTAGTCTCCATGTCCGGAGATCCGGTCGTCGAGGTCCCCGCCTTCGACTGCTACCCGGATCTCTCCGCACCAGCCCCGCATGGCTCCTCCCGCAGGTGGTGGGTCCACGGGAGGACGGCCCCACGTCGTTTCTTCGGGCTGGGCCCGACCGGGCCCCGTGGGGAAAGGCCTGGCCACCAGGCGCTCGCTGCCGAGCACCCACCCCAGGCCTGGCTCCAGGGTGGGGCCCCGGTAACGCCAGTCCGGGCGACGTAAACGGCCTCGTTGGATTTCTCTTCATGATGGGCTTCTGAACCGCTCTTAGTCAGACCCGTCTCCCAGGACCTGTTTGCCATGGGTGACCCTACCAGGGGCATGAAGCCCCCGACAACATAGCTCCCAGGATCATTCGGGTGCTCAAACCCCTCCACCACGGTAAGGTGGCGGTTCGGGGAGGGGCTCTCCTGGTGTTCCAGCCTATATTTTGTCTAAGTTGCCAAATCACGCGGTACTTTTAGTCATTCTCGCGGATTTTGCACGTCATTACATCACATGGTTCACTCTAGCCAATCACAGTGAATGTTCCGTGGTCACGTGATACGACGGGGCCAACCGGAGTTATTATCATACCGGCGCTAGCTGGGTGAGGCTCGAGGTGTGTGGGGAAGGCTAACGGAGAGGCGTGCTGCAGGGAACCGTTTGCTGTGACTCGCACACAAGTCAAAAAGGGCTGTGTGTGATACATCTGCGGAAACGGTCAGGTCTTTGACCCCGATGGCGAGCTAGTGAAGAAAGTCTACAGCGTTTACCTGTCCTAAGAGAGACGCTGACCTGTCCTAAGAGAGACCGCGCCGCGGAGCACGCAACGTGAAGCACGCAACGTGAAGCACGCGTCGCGGAGCACGCATCGCGGAGCCGCACTTCTCCCACCGGGCTGGTAGGGGGCTCTTGGCAGCCCATCATACTCTCCCAACACACCCACACCCATTGCTCTAACACACACACCTGTGGAAACTCTCCTGGAACTCTTTTGCACCTACCTCTCCCTCTGGATCCCGGTCCTCTCCCAGATGGGGCTTTGAACTGTGTGTGAGCTGGGTAGACATTGATAAGTTGCCTTTTTGCACATTAATTGGACTCGGACCTTTTCAATCTAGTGCAATAATTGCGGAACTCTGACACATGGCACTTTAACAATTATTGACTCTCTTGGTATTATTGCACTGCCATTATTGGTTTTGCATTGAATTATTTTTGAATTGTTTCAAGCGCTTGCTGATTGTAAATACTTACTGCACTTTTGAATGGCCATTCATGTGAACTGTTTGTCTTAAATGTTGCATGTCATTTATTATTTGTAACATATGGTACCAACCAAACTCAAGTTCAGTCTCCTGTCACTCCCTCCTAGAGCGTTCTCTAGTCTTCTGATTATTAGCCCATTAACCCTTTCTTACCACATAGCGACTGCACCATAGTATTGCCTCACTGCTAATTGATCACGTAGTTGCTACACTTTGCATTATGAGATTGTCTTATGGCTTAAAGATACCATTCATAATTATGTTGGCTGACTCGCTTTTTTCCACATATCACCACTAGATGCCAGCCAGAACCACACGTGCTGACTAAACTTTACATTTAGAGCCATGGTACTGTTACGACGCAGCTTGGCTAGGGAAAAGGGGAAGTAACAAAACAAGATGGAAAATTGTAAACCTAAGTTATAATTTATTTAAAAGGAATGTTAAAGTAAACACTAACAAAAAGAGGCTCTAAACAGAGTGGATTATCGATGGGTAACTTAAACAGAGCTAACAAAAAACAAAAGTTACAATTACACAAAACAACCGGGTCTCAGAATTAACCAAAAGTCTAGAAAAGTCACAGTTTCAAAGTCCAATTTACAAGAATCACAAAAGATAAAAGTGGCATGCTGTTCCTGTCAGAATCAAGCAGGGAGGAGTGGCAGGGGGCGGGTCCTTTTAACCTCCTGAGACCTGGTGTCCTCATCTGTGGACAGCACATTTTGGATTGTTTAGGCCACAGTGCAAATTTTTAGAAGAACAGCAACAAGAACATGTTCAATTTAGAATATTTTTAAGAGTTTAGAATATTTATTTTTTTGTTTATTTTTATTTTATTTTTTATTTAATTATTTTTATTTAATTATTTAATTTTTATTTGTTTTTATCATTATTTTTTATAGTATTTTATTTTTTTTTATTTTTTTATTATTTTATTTGATTAAAGCTCGGGTCTCAGGAGGTTAAAGGGGTGCTGCCAGGTGGAAGGTCGTGACTGTCCAGGTGCTTGATTGTTGCTCCAATCAGACTCAGGGCCCTCCAGTCAATCAACAGCCAGCTAGAGGAGCACCACCTGGAGAGGTCCATGGAGACAGCAGGGACAACTCCGAGGCATGTAGGAGGAGCTGGAGGCACAGGGCCGTAACACTCCCCCCCCCTTAAGTATTACAAATCCTTTGTAATACCAAACAAAAGCAAAAGCCATACTTGCATTCAAGTCATTTCACCAGCCAATTTTAGCACAACTCTGGCAAGAGCATAACCAGCTTTTCTGTGAAGATGCATAACAGAAACGTGCAGAAAAACACTAATCTAGCAAATTTTAATCTAAAGAAAAGACTGGTCAAGTGACTGAAGTATGAGGAACACACTTAAATATAAATTTTAACCAGGCGCTAAAAGTCTATAAACCTTACTGAATTTGGAGCCATGTTCAGAACAATGGCAAAAGCAGAAGGGAGTTCCTCTGAGCTGACTACAGCTGTGGTTATGAGCCATGGACCAAATCAGATGGCAAGGAGACATAACATGTGGTTGGTGTTGGTCAACTCCCATGCACAGTCCACCTCTGCAGCATGAAAATGACGTCTGGACATACTCTGGGCTCTGAGGACAGGCTTGGGACCTTGCCCCAACAGGTTTGGGAAACGCAGGATTATCTGGAAAAGGGGAAAAGAAAACACGGTCAGAAAGGTGCTGATGAGATGCTTTGCCAGGAGGGGGACCCACTAAACCATCCGAAATCAAAAACTCAGAATCAGAGTCAGGCTTTTGGGTAGGGTCAGTGGCTAGGGTGGTTGAACTAGACTGAATTGAACCGACACCTTCTGGTTTTGGTGCAGAGTGTTCTGCTTTTCGCTTCAGGGCTGGGCAGTTGGCAATGACTCTCCTCGTTTTCTTTCATTTACTGACTTACACTAAAAAATATGTAAATTAAAGACTTTCCCCTCGCCTTTCCCCTCTCCTTGCCCTCCCCCTGTATCGGTCCAGCCTCATGCTACTCTACAGTTTGGTTTGATCTGGATCTGTAGCTACAAAAGCTGCTTTACATAAAGCTAAAGTTTGTGACTTTACCTTGACTGCAGTTCTAATGCTGCAATGTTGGATTTCCACATTCTTTTCTGTTTTCATTTTGAGACTATAATAAGGCCCTGCTGCTTTGGTTAGTTTATAAAGTTAGTCACCAGCACTATCTGAACTCTTGCTCTGCAGAGCCAGGGAGTGGGACACAGGGACAATGACGCTGGACAGGCCCCCGCCTTGATTGACAGCTCGGGGTTGTAGCAGAGCAGAGGAGACGCATGTCTCACATGTTTGAGTTGCTCTCTGGGCAGCAGTGGTCAGAGGAACTTTGAATTCATTCATAAATAGGAAGAAGGAGCGAGAATGACTATCATATCATTCCTTTAGACTTGCAAATTTCATTGGCTTCTCAAAACACAGTTTTGCTTTCCAGTTACTGAACAATTCCCTCTGCTAAGCTATACATTTATGGAGACGTTACCACACAGAGCTGGAGCAGAGACTGTATACATAAATGCATATATGTATATAATGTGCTAGTCGCCACATTCCAAATAGTGAGTGAGTGAACCTTGTCATTTTTGTCATAAAATGTTCATATTAACCTGCTCTGCTCTATATAACAGACAGGGGCCTTCTTTTTCCTGAGGTCCCGCTAGCATTAGCAACAGGTTTGGTTGAGGCTCTGCCAACACAGGTTCAGTTGTACTTGTAGAACATTTTCAATTCCTTTATAGTTGTCTGCAGTAGTTTTAGTGCACTTTATTGACTGTACCAAATATAATAAGTTCTAATAGGCCTCAAAAGTAGGCACTGTTGTGTTGTTTCTGGTGGGGGATAGGTACCACCACCTGCTTGTCAGACAGGCAACAGTATTCAGGCACTTCGTGTTTCGAATCTCAAATATTCCTTTTTTACTGCCCATTTTTTCTTGAAATTGTACATTATTAGGAAGTTTAATCTGAAACTTTACAGGCAGTACAGTTCTGAGTTTCAAAAATACATTACAAATTCAAGGGTTCTTGGAAACTTTCAAACCCATTTTTTTTTTTCTCTCCAAATGTCAGTGGCACATCTCAATTTCTTCCAAAGTGCCCTGAGAATAACCTGCTAAAGTTTGGCACTCCTCATCTCCATGGCACATTCTGACAGCTCTCAAAAACAAGCTTCACTTAACCCACTTCCTGGCACTGCACGGGTACTTCCTGTACAGAGACGTCACATGACTCAGATAAAAAGCTTAGAGCCAAATCTGCACCAAGAGGACGTTAAAAAAACAGACACAAGAATGAAAGAATTTACAGTACCAATGTGTAACAATGTGAGTGCTGTAATGGAAATTTAAATATTGTGTCATTATTTTACCTTTTAGAAATCACATGGTCTCGTAACTAAAACTAATTTGGTTTGGTCGTCAAAGACAGTGTTAGAAAAACCTTTCATGTCAACCCTTTTGTTCCTTCTTGGTGGCTAGACTTGTTAAGATGTGTTGTAATGCAAGTGAAAGTAGATGCAACCAGACCTTACAGTCGGCCTTCAATCCCCCCCTATTGACCCCCTGAGGGGACCCAGCTCATGAATATGTCCAGGAGCCAGTCTGATCACACCTCAGCGGAAGTACCACACTCTCTCCCCTGAAGTGTTCCACATCTAGTATTGTTTCTACTCCACATGCTACTTCACACCTTGTATTGTCTCTACTCCAAATGTTACCTCCTGAGGAGAACCGGCTCCTGAGTGTCTCCAGGAGTCGGTCTGACCACCCCTCAATGGAAGTGTCACATGCTTACTTTGAAATGTATGTCCTCTGGTCATCTCAACCTATATAAACTGGGTGCTTTCCAGCATTCGGGGTCTGACATAATGCTGTCGGACCTATTTCTTGCAAGAAATAAACTCTTGTCTATGCTTCAACATTCACCAGAGCCTGAAAAAGGAGTCTTATTTCCACGACAATTTAATGGTGTCAGAAGTGTCTTTCCTCAATCGGTCGTCTGGGACAAAGTGATACAGGGACTGGCCATCCTAGGATGATTTTTTCCTTTTTTCCTATCCTCTAACCTCACATTTCGAGACGGGAGGACTGCACCCAATGTCCCAGATCATCGTTGCTGGAACAACGAACTCAAATTGTAATTGGACAAAGGCCTGGTGAGTTTGACACATTGACATAATTATCTTTTGGGGTAAAAAAAAAAAAAAAAGAAATTGAAAAAATTGAAAAATTGAAAAATTGAAAAAATTGAAAAATTGAGAATTTAAAAAATTGAAAAATTGAAAATTTTAAAAATTGTGAATATCTAGCATTTGGGCTTGCATGGCTTTTTGCTTCTCATAATAGAGTAAAAAAGACAAAAAATAAAGAAAGGAACTTTGTGGGTTTGAGTCCCATATAAGCCGGCGACTAGCAATACTACTGTCTAGCATAAAAACAAAAAAAAACAAAAAAAAAAAATAAATAAGGGGGCTAGCAGTATCCAGGTGAAAGTCCTGAGACAAGAAAACAGGAGCTGAATGAATTAAGGCAGCCACAGACGTCCTGTGAAATACATCTATAAAATGGGAAGCACAAAATCAAAGGAGAGTGCACCTCCAGAAAGTCCAATTGTAGATATCATGAAAGCAAAATATGGGGATAAAAGTGTTAAATATTTGCATGTATGGGCTGCAGAATATGGTTTTCCCATAGGGGGTACTTTGAAGTTTAAGAATCTGCAAGCATTTGAAAGCAAATTACGTGACACCGAGTCTGAAATGAGGAAAAAGAGAAAAATGTCTGTGAAAAAATTTGAAAAAATTGAAAGTTACCGAGAATGTTTTAGAAATGTGGAAAACTGAAGCTGAGAATAGAAACAGAAAAACTTTGCAAAATCAACTACCTTTCTCAAAAGACAACAATCAAATGTGTGATGTGACTGCACCCCACTCGCAAAAGATTTCTTTGTCTCCACAGTTGACAGCACTGAAGCTGGATCCTGATCTGGACGGTACCCATCCGACTTGTCACACCGATCCTCCACCGTACACAACACCACAGCCAAATGGACAATTACAACCCCAGCCGAACAGAAGTGACCTTCCTCAGCAAAAAGAAGTGCACTCACAACGGACAATCTCACCAAATGCACCCCTTGCTGTTGCACTGCAGGAGTCACCTCCTATTGCTCACAGATTACGCCAACGACAGGAAGAGACAACATTTAACATGCCCATGGTTGAGGTCTCAGGACCAGAAGGCCCAACGCTAGTTTTTCGCCCTTGGATCACATCAGAAATTGCAGCTGCTTCACAACATTTGCCAAACCCCACCCACTCTGGTGAAAATTTTGCTAAAGAACTTCTTACATTTTGTCAAGATTTTAAACCCACTATGAGTGAACTCAAAAGAGTATTACTCATGAGGATGAAACCAACTGACTGGCACAAAATTGCAAATCAACTCCAAAATACTGAACTGCGGTGCAATCATGTGGAATGGGAACATGACTCTAATGCTTTATACAGAGACTCTTTAAACAACATCTGCAGTGCCATCACAAAAGCCTTCCCTGTTACTATTGACACTGACAAAATTAATGCCTGCAAACAAAAAGAAGATGAAGAACCCGAGGATTTTCTCACACGATTAACTGAACTGTACAACACTCATAGTGGATTTACAAGACCTGTTACATTAGGGGACACTCGTGATGTGTGGGAAACATACTTGTGTACCTATTTTTTAAATGGACTAAAGCCAGAAATTGCCTCAGCTCTCAAGCAGTCATGTATTGGGTGGAATGCTGCCCGTCTAACTGAGCTTAAAAGACATGCCACACATGCACAAGAACAAATACTCAACAAGAAAAAAACAAAACAAGACAAAATGCAAAAAGAACTTCATATGGCTGCAATAACCATGTACAAGGCAAACACAAGACAGGACTATGGAAGCCGCCATCACAACACACATTTTCGTCATGGGGGACACACAAGGCGTGAACCCAAGAGAAGATCAGCCCTTCCTCATGATGTATGCTATCGTTGTGGGCAAAGGGGACATTGGGCACGCGACTGTCCACTTTCTTCAGAAGCTTCTTCAAATACGAGACTATTGGCTATAACTAACACATCAGATTGACTAGAGTCGGATGGGACCGGAAGGAGACGGACTCCAGCTGATGAGTCTGATCAACCTACAACTTCAGAGAAAGGTAGTGCACCACATACTCCCACAGTACAAAATAGTACCCCTACAACATATGGTCAAATGTATGTTCAATATACATCTCCAAACTTAAAAAAATTCCCACAATACTGTTTAACAATCACAGATCAAATTGTATCGTTTTTAGTAGATTCAGGAGCAACACATGTCCTAAAAGCCATACAATTTAATCCTAAACCTCCATTAAGTGGAAAACATGTGTATTCAATTGGGTCATCAGGTCAAACTATCAAAGAAAACATCACCATTCCGCTACAATGTGAGGATGGGCCAAATTCAAAATTCACACACTCATTCTTACTCTCACAACTATGTCCCATCAACCTCATGGGAAGAGACCTCATGTGTAAATTAAATCTGTGCTTAATCTCTACACATGAAGGCATTAAAGTATGCAAAATGTCTGATTTGGCTTCTAAATTCTCCAACTCTTTTGTACAATGTGCCACTGAAAACCTCAACTATACATACTATTGGCAAATGCAAAATTTACAGTTTTTTTCCACACCTTTTAAAGATATTCAAAACAAAATTTGCCCAGTGGCAACAGAATTTCAAACACCGGAGAACCTGCAATGTATCTCCCATGTATCAGCCAGACCTGATGAGCCATATGAGAAAGGTTGGTGGAGAGAAACGACTGACACACTTTCACTTGATCATGTCTACTGTAACCAAAACAAATGTGCTGTGTCTGTATCTCTCACACCAACCCAACTCACTTTCTTTTCTATTACTAGCTCTGTGCCACATATTCCTATGTCTAAACGCACCTCTGATAATTGGTATGATTTGGGCCCTTTTGTTAAAAGGTGTCAACAAGCAACTGATTGGACACAAACGTCTGATCCGGTAATTTTTTTTTCTCCATCATTGCAATGTTTTTGTAAAAAAGTACAAGCTATTGTGCATGCATTGAGAACAGTCCAGCTGGCACCTAAAAGCGCTTATGAATCAAGCTGTTTCCTAACGGAAGAACAAGCTGCAGTTGTTCCAGCCCTACAAGAAGTTCCTAAAACTCTGTGGGCTGTCAGCAAATATGATGTTGGCCTCATCAAAAATTGTGAACCTGTTGTGATCACACCAAAATCTGACTTCAAACCATGTAAGCCACAATATCCCCTAAAGCGTGAAGCAATTGAGGGAATAACACCTGTTTTTGAATCTCTAAAAGCATCAGGAGCAATTGTTCCGTGCGATGACTCCCCTGTGCGAACACCTCTATTCCCAATTAAAAAGATTAGAGAAAAAGAACAGCCTACCGAATGGCGTTTTATTCAAGACTTACAAGCAGTAAACGCTGCAGTTCAGCCTCGAGCTCCGAACGTTCCTAACCCGTACACTATTCTGTCCCAAGTTCCTCCTGATTCAAATTACTTTTCTGTTGTAGACCTGTCAAATGCCTTCTTTAGTGTACCAGTTCACCCTGACAGTCAATATTGGTTTGCATTCAACTTCAATGGCCGAGCTTACACATTTACTCGGTTTTGTCAAGGGTATTGTGAAAGCCCGACCATTTACAATGATGCGCTCAGGAAAAGTCTTGAATCCCTAGTCCTCACTCCAGGGACAGCCCTACTTCAGTATGTACATGACATAATGATTTGCACTCCAACTAAACAACAATGTGAAAGGGACACAATCAAACTCCTGCAACACCTTGCTGAAGAGGGCCACAAAGCTAGTCCTTCAAAATTACAATTTGTTCAAGAAAAAGTCACATTCCTGGGTCACATCATTACATCAAAAGGTAAAAGTCTGTCTCCAAAACGCGTTGAAGCCATTCAAAATCTTCCAAAACCAATTACAAAAAAACAAATGATGTCTTTCCTGGGAATGTGCTCTTATTGTAGACAATTCATTCCAAATTATGCAATTTTAGAAGCCCCGCTCAGCTCCCTAATTCACGGTAAAAATTTGCAATCGCATGACAAACTCACATGGACACCTGATGCTGATCATTCATTTACCACATTGAAAATAGCTCTCCAAACCACTCCCACTCTTGGGTTACCAGACCCAAACCGACCATTCACACAAATGGTTGATGAACGTAATGCTTGCATGACATCTCTTTTGTTACAGGATCACGGGGGAAAAATGCGACCTGTTGCTTACTTTTCAGCCAAACTGGATCCTGCTGCTGCTGGCATGCCAAGATGCCTTAGAGCAGTAGCTGCTGCTGAAAAAAAGCCATAATGGCATCTAGGGACATTGTTGGTTATTGGCCCTCGCCACTCACGAAGTGATGGCGAGGGGCATTGTTCTTCCTGGGTTTCTTCTTTTTATTATTATTTTTTTTCTCCCCCTGGGATCGCAATTTTCACCCCCTGAACGTCAACAAAAAGTCTCACATGGGGGTATCAAATCGACCGGCTTGGCAAAAAATTCAAGAAAATATGCATCACGAAAATGACCCACACACACTGGCTCGACAGCGCCACCTAGAAAATTCAAAATTTTAAAATGAATTGGGAGCCGACATGCATTTTTCGCCCTAGCTTGACGAAATTCACACCAGTGATAGAGCTCATGGAGACAAGCAAAAAAGCCAAACATTGTGCGGCCCTAGGACGGACAGGAAGTCGGCTATATTGAATAGAAAATTCGCCAAATTTTTCGCAGCGTGTTTTCAAAACGCTACTAGTCTCAGGTTTTTGGTCCAAATGAGCTCAGATTTCACATGCCACAACCAGACACATGGGTTTTCAAAAGTAATCCACGTTTTCTCCAAATTCCACACGGTTCGCCCGTACGCCGCCACCAAAATACGCCTTCGTTTCCTGTTTTTTCGATGTCCTCTCACGACCACAGACATTGCCCTACAGAGCTCACATTCAGATCACATATGTGTGATTGGGGCATGAATGGAATGCAATATTAATTTTAATCAAAATGAACACTATAGCGCCCCCTACCATAGGGGTGAAAGGCAAACATTATCGGATTCCTACGAAATTCGGGGAATAAATTGGGGGCATAACATGGACCAAAAAATAATATTACGGGCATAGGTAATTTTTCACACTTGGCCACCAGGGGCGCAAAGACTCCAAATAAAATCATTTTAAAATGTCTGACATGCACACACATTGGTCTACACAGCTCAAATTCACATCACACGTGTGATATGAGGGTATTAATAAAATGGATTATTAATTGTAATAAAAATGAACACTATAGCGCCCCCTATCATAGGGGTGAAACGCCAATATTATCGGATTCCTACGAAATTCGGGCAATAAATCAGTGGCATCAGAAGAAACAAAAAATTACATTATGGCCATGAGTCATTTTCCACACTTGGCCACCAGGGGCGCAAAGACTCCAAATAAAATCATTTTAAAATGTCTGACACGCACATGCATTGGTCTACACAGCTCAAATTCACATCACACGTGTGATATGAGGGTATTAACAGAATGCACTATTAATTAGTATCTAAATGAACACTATAGCGCCCCCTACCATAGGGGTGAAACGAAAACATTATCGGATTCCTATGAAATTCGGGGAATAAATCAGTGGCATCAGAAGAAACAAAAAATTACATTATGGCCATGAGTCATTTTCCACGGTTGGCCACCAGGGGCGCAAATACTACAAATAAAATCATTTAAAAATTTCTGACACGCACATGCATTGGTCTACACAGCTCAAATTCACATCACACGTGTGATGTGAGGGTATTAATAGAATGCACTATTAATTGTTATCTAAATGAACACTATAGCGCCCCCTACAGTATTGGTAAAATACACAACTTTGTCCGATTGGCATGAAACTTGGGGAGATAATTGTGGGCATTAAAAGGGTCAAAAAAGTCAATTACACTATACCTGTATTATGTACGTGGTTGCTGGTGCAAAGCCACAGACCCCTCTCATATGGAGTCAGGGCCACACAGCTCAGGGCCACACTGCATATTAACATTGTTCTTCGTTTTTCCGCCAAAACAATCGCATTTTTCACCCCCTGAACATTCACGAAAAGTCTCACATGGGGGTATAGGATCGACCGGCTTGGTGAAAAATTTCATAAAATTGGTGTCGGGAAAATGTCCCATGCCCCCTGACTTGACGGCGCCACCTAAAATTTCACCCCTATGGGAGAGGAGCCTGGTTTATTTTGGAAAACACACACAAAAAGCAGAACAGTGATAGAGAATGGGGGGACAAGCATAAATATGAATTGAAGCACTGCTCTATGACAGACAGGAAGTCGGCCATTTTGGATCAAAAATTCACCGCTTCATTCGCAGCGTGTTTTCAAAACGCTACTAGTCTCAGGTTTTTGGTCCAAATGAGCTCAAATTTCACATGCCACATCCAGACACATGGGTTTTCAGAAGTTATCCACGTTTTCTCCAAATTTCACACGGTTCGCCCGTACGCCGCCACCGAAATACACCTTCGTTTCCTGTTTTTTTTATGTCCTCTCACGACCACAGGCATTGCCCTACAGAGCTCACATTCACATCACATATGCGAGATTGGGGCATGAATGGAATGCAATATTAATTTTAATCAAAATGAACACTATAGCGCCCCCTACCATAGGGGTGAATCGCCAACATTATCGGATTCCTTCGAAATTCAGGGAATAAATCAGTGGCATCAGAAGAAACAAAAAATTACATTATGGCCATGGGTTATTTTCCACTGTTGGCCACCAGGGGCGCAATGAATTGAAAAGAAATTGGCACTTGGCACTTTGACTTGCATGTCTATGAATCATATCTACTCTTAGGTTTTTCATCCGAATTACATCAAACTCCACATACAGCATGTACATATATCGATTGTCAATAATCATCCACGTTTTGGGGATATTCTTTATGGTTCATGAGTAGGATGCCCTCAAAATATGACTTCGTCATTGGATTTAAATTCCTACACGACTTTTCCTTAAGTGCAAATGAAACCTGTGTAGTCCTAGGTTTTTCATCCAAATTTCATCAAACTCCACATACAGCATGTACACATGATTATTGTCAATAATCATCCACGTTTTGGGGATATTCTTTCTGGTTTATGCACACCACACTGTCAAAATATGACTGCTTTCCTGCATATTTGATTCCTTCTCACAGACACATGGATCAGCCTAAAAAGCTCAAATTCTAATCACTGATGCGGATTAAAACTGTGAATAGAGAACCATAATAAACATGTGGCCAGTGACCTCCATAGCGCCCCCTACAGTATTGGTAAAAAACACAACTTTGTCCGATTGGCATGAAAGTTGGTGAGATCATTGTGGACCTCAAAAGAGGCAAACAAGTCAATTACACTATACCTGTATTGTGCACGAGGTTGCCGGTTCAACGGCGTGGACCTCCATTATAATGTGTGGGTCACACATATTTATATAGAAACTGTGTGAAGGGGGGCGGATTGCGGCCGTGGGGTGGCCAGGACCGAAAAATGGTGCGTGGGGACGGTGGCCGGCCCCGGGCGGTCGCGCGGGGGGCGAGGGCCATCATCGCCGCTTGCGGCTTTAATTCTGATTTAACTCTTCTTCTTCCTCACGCTGTATCAATGATTTTATTTGAACAGAAAACATCTCATCTCTCAACCGCTCGATGGCTACGTTAAACACTGTGCTTTTAGACATGCCGATCATCACAGTGAAACGATGTAATGTGTTTTATTTGTTACAGGAGATGTGGATGCTGCATAATTTCTTTTTTTTGTGTGTCTTTTTCATGTTCATATGACATAATCACACACTAACAACACTAACAACTAACCAATAACAGTTTTGGGCTTCACAAAATGTTCCTTTCAGAACAGCAATTTAAGTGTTCTCTTGCAGCAGAAGATAACTACGCCAAAATTGACACATGTATATATACATATATATAAATGTGTCAAAAGGAGGGATGTTAGATGTAATAGCGGCGGTGGAACATTGGTTCACTAAAGGTTTCTCAACATATGCGCAGAAATACTGCCAAACGTGCATTATCTGTGCTGCGCATAATGTAGGTAAGACAATTTCAATGACACAGGCTGCTCATCCTCCACCAGAACATCCATTTGAACATCTAATGATGGACTGAGTGAGGATTGACACCGGCACAAGGTAAGAAATATTGTTTAGTAATGGTAGACATGTGGTCAAAGTGGGTTGAAGCATTCCCAGCTAAACATCCAATCAGTCAAGCAGTAGCAAAAGCTTTATTAACTGAAGTTGTTCCACAATGGGGAACACCAACCAAAATCATCAGTGATAATGGAAAACATTTTGTTAACACAGCAATTACACAAATAAGCAACTTCCTTGGCATTGATTTAAGAAAACATTGTGCTTATCATCCAGCCAGTGGAGGGGCTATCGAAAGAGAAAACGGCACTCTAAAAAGTAAATTAGCCAAATGTTGTGAAGAAACAGGACTATCATGGATACAAGCCTTACCTATTGTTTTAACTCACATGAGAAGGCAAAAGAGGTCTAGAGTAAATATGAGCCCTTTTGAAATCCTATTTGGCAGACCACCATCTCTAGGACTGGGTCCTAGTGTTAGACCGCTCCCCTCCACTGGATTATGCGAAGATGATATGTTACAGTATTGCAAAAACTTATCTCCCACTCTCTCATTTCTCAACAGATGAAAACAGCCCTTCCAACTCCCGCATCCAAACACCTCCACAACTTCCAACCTGGTGACTGGGTGATGGTAAAGGACCTGTGGAAGAAGCATTGGTGTTCCCGACGCTGGCAAGGTCCTTTCCAGGTTCTCCTGACAACACACACGGCCGTCAAGATTGCTGAAAGAGCAACGTGGATACACAGCAGCCACTGCAGGAAGGTCCCACATCCCAGAGACGACCCAACATCTACAGAGAACCTCCAAGCACCAGCCGCAGAACCAGCTCCCCAAGGCACGGCCATCTAACGACTACATCTACTGCAAATGCAGATCTATCTACCCATCTTCACGTCTCAACCGGCACACAGCTGTACAACACAGTATGGATCATATTGGTCATTTTACCTTTGCCCTTGGATACACGAACACTGTCAAACCTACAAACACCCGCCAGCCGTGAGAGTGCAACAGAGATGGATGAGAGTTTTCTGGGAAACTATCATGCCAAACAAGCTCTTACTAAATGCAATCACAACACTGCATGCGCTCTGGCACTATTGAACAAACAGGACTTACAGAATGATGGGAACTGTTGGATTTGTCATGCACTGTCAAACAGATGGCAAGCAGAACCATTGACAGCAAAGTCAGTGCTACAAACTCAAACAATACAGCAGTCCCAGTCATCTTGCCCTATTCCCCATGGAATGATGCTGCTGCTTCCACATCCCAGATGAATTCAACAATATCACAGACATTATTAAACACATGCAAGACTCCATTCAGCCCCCCAGACTGACAGACAACTCATGGCTCTCGTGGCTTCAGTCCTGGAGCCAAGACTGGCTGTCTTGGATCTTAACAACGATCATGCCCATTCTAATGATATTTTTCCTTGTATGCACTCTAACCCCATGTATACTGAAGTGCATGGTTAATGGCGTGGTCAAGAACATGACAACCTCTCCAACTTTCCTGCAAGAGGACACTGAACACAATGTTGCATGGGAAGCGTCTTCCCAAGTCCCAGAGGAAACCGAAAATCAAAAAGCCTATTAAACGGACTCTGACTCAGATGATGAATTATTTGTATTGAACTAGTCACATGTGTGTCGTAGTACGGACTGGACTTGCAACACTGTGAAACAACAATGATGATGCATTTTAAATTCATTCGGAAATAATGTGTTTGATAACAAGCTGTTTTATCCAAAAATTGCTTTAATTGTATATACATTTTAGTTCATTTTTATCTTTTGCGTTAATATCTTTGCGTTATTTTAATTTTTGTTTTTTATCATTCTTATTGGTCTTATTATTATTTTTGGTATTTTTGTTGATTATGTTCCCAATACAGTATTGTTGAAGTAAACATGTGGCATGATTAATGAATAATCAAAAGGAGGGATGTGTAATGGAAATTTAAATATTGTGTCATTATTTTACCTTTTAGAAATCACATGGTCTCGTAACTAAAACTAATTTGGTTTGGTCGTCAAAGACAGTGTTAGAAAAACCTTTCATGTCAACCCTTTTGTTCCTTCTTGGTGGCTAGACTTGTTAAGATGTGTTGTAATGCAAGTGAAAGTAGATGCAACCAGACCTTACAGTCGGCCTTCAATCCCTCCCTATTGACCCCCTGAGGGGACCCAGCTCATGAATATGTCCAGGAGCCAGTCTGATCACACCTCAGCAGAAGTACCACACTCTCTCCCCTGAAGTGTTCCACATCTAGTATTGTTTCTACTCCACATGCTACTTCACACCTTGTATTGTCTCTACTCCAAATGTTACCTCCTGAGGAGAACCGGCTCCTGAGTGTCTCCAGGAGTCGGTCTGACCACCCCTCAATGGAAGTGTCACATGCTTACTTTGAAATGTATGTCCTCTGGTCATCTCAACCTATATAAACTGGGTGCTTTCCAGCATTCGGGGTCTGACATAAGGGGGAGATGCTGTCGGACCTATTTCTTGCAAGAAATAAACGCTTGTCTATGCTTCAACATTCACCAGAGCCTGCAAAAGGAGTCTTATTTCCACGACAGTGCCAAAAAGGGTTTCATTAAAATGTAGAGTTTTATGGGGCTATGTATTGGCCCATGTAGTTTTTTTAATACAACTGGGTAAAAAAAACAAAAAACAGTGGCGGTAAAGTGGCTCAGTGGTTCGTCCACTAACCCGAATGTCCGAGGTTTGACTGAGTTCTGTCCTTGTGTCCTTATGCAAGACACTTCATCCACCTTGCCCTGTATGAATGTGATGTGTGTGAGTGATTAGTGGTGGTCGGAGGAGAGGCTAATGGTGCAGGTTAGCAGCTTCACTTTGAGAGGCTCTGACAAGCCTGTAAGGCACATTACAAGCGTAGGGAATTCTTAAAAACAGCTGGCATGCTAACAGCGCACTTCCTGAATCTCAGAAAACACAACTTTTTATAACTGGATGCAGACAGTACACAGAGGACTAGTTTCTATCCTAAGATTTGCTTTTACATTATATATGTACTGGGACAAAACAAATTTTGCTGAACTATATGGTAAGTAATCGGGTACTGACACTGACATTTCTAGGGCCACTACTTTGCACTTCTACTTGAGTAACATTATTCTGAAGTAACGTTACTCTAACCTGTGTACGATTTTGGCTACTCTGTGACGACTGGACTCATGCAGCCGCCCAAAGCATACTCATGTAACTAAATCTATTTACACTATATATTATTACCACCATCATACAGCGAGTAACCCATTTATTCATAAAGGTAAGGTGTCTGCAAGGCCACTCTATTTTCCAAAAAACCTTGGAAAACAACTTGTGCGATTATGCTAGGAGGCTAACGCGTGGCAGGGTACTTTGCAGGATGCCGGAATAAATCAGTCACAACAACTTTTGGTTCTTTTTAAAACCATAATATTCTGTCTGTGTCGTACACTGTGAATATGCCAATTACTTTCTCTCCAAATCCTGCAGAGCCACACAGTCCCTTTGCAGAGACATTACAGATATTCTTTCTGACAATTAAACCCACCTTTGCTTTTTGCTGCACATGTGGGGTTATTCATTTACATTCACCAACACCAATGTCCAGTAATCCTCCAGTTTTTATACATGCAGCTGGAGTACAGATTAGAACTCATATCCCAAAGCTAAGAACTGTCATTCAAAGTAATCTTGGTAAGTACTATGTCTTGAGTATTAGTCCTGTTGTTTTGGAGGTGTCTAGAGAGAGGGGAGCATAGCCATTTTCAAAAACAGAAACAGACTGGAACTGTATGTAGCCTACACTCCTAACGTTTTAAAAAAGGGACTATAATCATACAAGTTTGTAGTTTATAGACAGGCCTCATGTGAAAGCTCAGAACCTTCAGAGTTCACTCACTGAGCTGCAGAGGTTGCACTAGCACTGGCTGCAGGTGCTGGTTAGGGTATAGGTACACTTTATTGTCCCCTTAGGGAAATTTGTTCTCTACATTTGACCCATCTTCAATGCCACCGGAGTGCCTAGAGGAAACCCACCCAGACACGGGAAGAACATGCAAACTCTGCACAGAAAGGCTCAGGCCACCCAAGTACTGAACCTGAAATCTTCTTGCTATGAAGAGTTGTTTCCCCATACGGTCCTCTTGGCAAACAACAGCAATAAGGCAACGAGATGAGAACAAATGGAAGAATAACATAAGAATCCTTTTAGACAAAATGCCCTTGACAACACTGATGGACACAAACATACAAGACGTGATGGAGTGGTGTGGAGGAGCGGGCAGAAGCAGAGCCAGAGGAGCAGACAGGAGCAGAGCCAGAGGAGCAGACAGGAGCAGAGCCAGAGGAGCAGACAGGAGCAGAGCCAGAGGAGCAGACAGGAGCAGAGCCAGAGGAGCAGACAGGAGCAGAGCCAGAGGAGCAGACAGGAGCAGAGCCAGTGGAGCAGACAAGAGCAGACAGGAGCAGAGCCAGAGGAGCAGACAGGAGCAGAGCCAGAGGAGCAGACAGGAGCAGACAGGAGCAGAGCCAGAGGAGCAGACAGGAGCAGACAGGAGCAGAGCCAGAGGAGCAGACAGGAGCAGACTCGAGCATTGGAGACTGAATGACTGATAAAACATACACAGCACAAATGATGGCAGAAGAAAGGCTTTTATCATTTATAGAAAAACACAAGTAATAAATAAACAGAACATACGAGAAACAAGGGAGATGTAATTGGTCAAAGTAAAACTACTTTGCAGTGACACACATGACTACTATAACTACTGCTTAATGCTAGTGCACTGTATATTTATAATACAATAACTCCCTGGTAACCATTACGTTTATATAGAAGCTCAAGCAGAGGCAGTAATAGCTGCTGTTTACCTTGTATCTGTGTCCCCAGACATAATGTAAACATGTTGAAATCAAGTATTACTTTTACTTATAGCAATTATAATTATAGTGTTGATTAATCCTAAATGACTAATGTCATTATTTGGTAATCGTTGGTTCTCAGACGATTATCCAATCAGAAAGCAGAATGAGTCTCATTTGGGTTGCCAGTTTCCTCTCTCTGATCTAAATTGTCACCACATAAACCCCAGCACCTGCAGCCAATCATGAATCAGTGCTAGTGCAGCCTCTGCAGCTCAGTGAGTGAATTTCGGAGGTTCTGGGCTTTCACATGAGACATGGTGAGGATTGACATGGGGATTGACAGCTTTCATATGAGAAATGCGGATTGTAACACAACACAGAATTTTCAGTGAGCCTAATGTTAAACCAATGGTGATTTTAAGATGCTAAATATTAGTCTTAGTGCTCATTGAACTGTTTTCTGACACTGTAGAGTGATAGATATCAGTAGCATCCCAGCAGGTTATCGGATTGTTCCACAAATTTTCATTTGCTTTTGTTTTTTGGCTGATATATGAGAGCTTTATTGCCACAAATATTCATTTCCATGGCTGCCATGGTCTTTTTTTTCCTTCCTGAACTCTGTATTGAGAATAAGTCAAATGTGTAAGTGTGCTCTATTCTGATTTCTGTCTAAAACCAGTATCCAGAATTTAATTTGTTCTTGGGTTTTTAAATACGGAGGATGCGCAAAAAATTGAGTTTGGTCGGTACGGTCAAAGATGGAGATCCACTGACCCACAGGTTGGCAGTGCACTTCCAGCTCCCACAGATTAATACTGTCATTGTGGTTTAGGGCAAGACATTTAACCCCCCTCACCCCCAGTGTCTGTGTACACTGGTGTATGAATGTGTGTGTGAATGGGTGAGTGGTTCCTTGATGTAAAGTGCTTTGTAAAGAGCCTTGAATGTGGAAAGGCACTATATAAAAATGTGACCATTTAAGTGTTAAGCCGAGTAAAGCGACAGCCACATCAATCAAATAATCTATAATATCAAATAATAATATGGTCTGACCATATTTATGTTAGAAATAGTCAAACAATTACTTTAGTTCAATAAATGTAAACTTTTTGAAATGTGGCTCATGTTATGAAAGAACTGAGAACCAAGATAAGCAGCATGTAACTATAGGCTGTAGAATAAATATGTGTAGGCCTGAAAATGAAAACACCCTCTTGCATTTTGAATGTATTTTGAAATAAAATTCTTCAACTTATTTTCAAATTTCTCTATCACTCAAATAATAATAAAATGGACAATAGACTGACAATCGATCGGTAATAGTTCCCAGAATCAATGAGCGAAGGACTAAACTGAGAGGTGAGATATATATATTTCTTAATTCAAAATGATGGGTGACCAATGAGCTCCTTCGTTTCACAGGCGTCACTGAAATAAACAAATCAGATTGTACGGTCATGATTGGTTCTGGCTCGAGGCGCGACAGAGGGTGTGGGGACCAGACTGATGTCCTTCAATAGAAAAAAATACAGAGATCATTCTGGTTAAATTCAGGAACATTTTGTCAATGGTCATAGTAGTCAATAAAGAAAAAGAAGGAAAAAACATCTCAGCACTGTGTCTTGAGGTCATATCCAGTCCTACGTTACCCACAATCCCCTGCTGTTGATGACGACGTTAGGAGATGAGATATTCCCCCCTGATTTAAATGTTAAGTAGAGGAGAAGTAGCTCAGTCAGCAGAAACATCTCCCACCTGCTGAGTTTAAAGCCTCACACATACAGTAAACTTATGGGGGAGCAGTTATGTAGAGGGATGTCCTGCTCAAATTATGATACCGCAAAATGCTTCTCTAATCAGCACTTTTCATACAGCATATAAAGACGGACATGTTAGAACTGTATTGCTATAAAATATACACTCCACTTCAGATAGACACTGACAAACACTACATATTAACAACATATTTGGGGTGCTCAAGCCTTCTCATTTGAATTCAGTCTCACTTAGCAATGTTTTTGTGGTTCTAATCTACAAGTTGTCCATAAAATGTCTTTACAATTAAAACATTTGATTACAAAGGCAATTGATAAGATATATTAATTTGATTTATTCTATTGTACTCAGTGGTTATAAAGGTTTTTAATCACATTGCATTTTTGTATTTCAGGCATGCTGTTGATTAAAGAGGCATCCTTTTAAATGAACCCCTAAGAAATGGCTCCTCCTCAAGAGAAGGCACAATGTGTATCATGATTTATTAAGACAAAATCGGATACCGAGACTCAATGAAACAAAGAAGGGGGACATTACTGAACTAAAGCAAAGGATAACTGATGCGATTGCAACCATTGATGAGGTTATACTACAGCGAACATGGCAAGAAATCCAGTACTTTCTTGATGTGCTTCATGCGACTAATGATGCCCATATAGAGGTGAGTTAAATGAAGTGAAAAACTTTGTAAACCACTGTGTGCAATAGAACAAGTCTGATTATGATATCTTATCAATTTTCTTTGTAAAATTGTAAAGATACTTTGTGGACACCCTGTAAATCTAAACAGCTGGAGAGTCTTTATCATTCACCCCAAACACAGGTAACATCAGTATTCACCTTATTCTGGAAGTTGCAGGTTTTTAAAATTGTGATATTAGAGACTATACAAATAATAAAAGATATTAGACATTTTAACTTGAGAGAAAATGTGATGCATACATCCAGGTTTAAAGGGGGTGACCAGACAATAAGAATGGCATGTGTGTGCATGTGTATGTATGAGTAGGCAAGTAATAAAACAAACAAACAAAGAAACAAAAGAAGACTACAGAAAAAAGACGGAAAGGGCAGAAAATTTGGAAAGAAGACAAAAAAATATAGTGCGATTCAAATTTTTTCCTTTCATTTAAAAAAAAAAAAAGCTAATAGGTTCTATAAGGATTTACGGGTCACATGAACACATGAACACAAACCAACCTACCTTATATCAGATTTTAGCGACAAAACAAATTCTCCATTGAAATGAATGGGATCCCCACTTAACTGGAAGTGCCACCACAAAGACTAAACAAGGTTTAGTAGCATTTAGAGGCAAAAGGCAGGGCAGAAGAAGGTCAATATTTAAGCTTTACTAAAAATCTTTTGTAGTTTTAAAATGTTTTTAATTGTATTTTTAATTTTTATTTTGGTGAAATGTATACTTTTACTTCCTGATTGGACACATAGAGCAGATGTGGCATATGCATTTATATGTAATTCCATAACTATTTACCAGTGGTGGATGAGGAGGCTTGCTAAATAAAACCAGCGCTACTCCAGCACTTAATTCTCTTCCGCTGCAGTTCAAAAAAACATCCAGACAGGACCCTGATCTGCCACCCATGTCACCCAAAGATCCGGCGAAATTTTCCAAAGCAGGCGTGCCTTATACAAATCCGGTCAAAGCAAATCTGCCAACTAAATCTACCAAAACTACCAATAAAGTGACCAATCCAGCAACACAACACAACTCTACAACAACATGGAAGTCTGCAAGCACTTCCCGTAAACCCATGTAAGCATGTTTTTGGGTTTTTTTTTCTTTTTAATTAAGTAAAAGGGATTTGTAGAGACCTGGTGCTAGCATGTCTGCATGTTGGTAACAGGTCTGACAAAATCCTCCAAAAACACATTTGTAGGAAGAAGAACGATGATTGGTCACTTTGTTGGTAGATTTAACCTTAACCAAAATCCACCTTTCAATCTAGCAACACAACACAACTTTACAACAACGTGGACGTTTGCAAGCACTTCCTGTAAACCCATGTAAGCAGGTTTTTTTGTTTTTTTTATTAAGTAAAAGGGATTTGTAGAGACCTGGTGCTAGCATGTCTACATGTTGGTAACAGGTCTGACAAAATCCTCCAAAAACACATTTGTAGGAAGAAGAACTGAGAGCAGAGCAGTGCTTCTCAATTATTTTCTATCATGCCCCCCCTATGAAGAAGAAAAAATTTCCCCCGCCGCAACTATAATAGTACAATTTAACAAAACTAAAAAAACAAAAACAAGAACGAAATATAATATAGATCAACTTGCAAGGAAAAATACTTTGCAAAATGCATAAATTTCCTTGAAATTATATATAATATATATATATATATATATATATATATATATATATATATATATATATATATATATATATATATATATATATATATATATATATATATATATATATATATATATATATATATATATATATCACATCACAAACATACCCGGAGTTGTATTTTGTTTCATTCACACGTTTAACGCACAAACCCTGCATATTTATCCTGAGTTCTTCTCACAAACAAGAAACACTGTTCCACGTTGTGATGTCATTAAGTGATAGTACAGGAAACGCTCCACTGTGTGTTTACACTCCATACACCTTCTCTCTTCTCTAGAATCATTTGGATAATTTCAATCCTCTAGTAAACAAAAGGTGAAAGGTAGCTGTATCTTGAAAACTATCGCTTCATAACATCACAAAGTGGAACAGAGCATTTTGAGTTTGGAGTTGTAGACAACCCAATTGTGCAACGTTACTCAAACATGTGTGAATGAAATATAATGCAACCAGGTAGATTTTTGATGAGATAACAATATTCAAACATGGCTTAAAGCAGTGGTCCCCAACCTTTTATATTAAAAGGCTCTAAATTAACTTGTTAAGTGAGCACCGCCATTGAAAACCTTAGCACCCCCTTGGCTTCTCCAACCAAAAATGTCTGGCGCAGCCTCTGTTTTTTATTTATCCCTCAAGTAACTGCAGAACAACTTTAAATAAATAAAAGTTCAAACATTATGTGACTTTCTGGACCAACTATGACCAGCACATAGTCTCATTACATCAATTTGTAGCTCTGCTGTTGGAAATTCATGATGTTAAGTCAGATTATAGCATATCTCACCAAAGAGGAAAAGGGGCGATACTTTAAGAAGGCAGAAGTTTGGGTCTTTGACATTTACCTACTGCCTGGTGAGTCATTCACACTGCTAAAAAGCAGAAAAAGGTTGCCAAAACTAACTTTTGCAGACATTTATGTTTACCTCATCCATAACCGCTCTCTGTGTATCAGACAGTTCCTGACAAATTGGTAATTTATAAATTTGATATATGAATATGAAAAAAGTATGCATATAAAAAAGTCTTAAATAATTCCTCTCTTATTTGTGTGCATGGCAACGGTATTAAAGATGCACTGTGTCACTTTTCTGTAGAAGTCTGTCACTGGATTGTAGATGATAGATTACTCTGACTGTAATCATTGTGTCACATAGATTTGGTTCAGACTATGGTGGAGTTTAAATGTTACTTAGTGCCTGTATTTTCTATTTAAACAGTTTTTCTTCCAACACTCTAGTTACTTTGCCATATTGTGGAATTTTTCAGATAAAGCAATTACATCTCCATCTTCCATTAGAAAACTTACATGGTGAGCCTTTAAAGCAGGGTAAATAAGGCTAAAAACTACTAGACCTACATAATATGTTCTGAAGCGAAATTTTGAGTGTTGAGATGAACAGATGAACGAGTATTGACTTTAAAAACCCAGAGGAACACTTTCTGGAAAAGCAGAGCACCACCAAATGAATCATCAGGTGTAAAAGAGTGTTGAGCTGTGCAAAGGGAGGATTACTGAAGCATGTGAATGAAACAAAACATGACTCCAGGTATGTTTCTGTTGTTTCATATGTTTAAAAGTTTAAAACATCAAAGAATAAATGCTTTATTTTACACAAAAAATGCACTGGCATTGATATGACATTTGTATTATAGCTTTAAAGGGTATATTTCAGATTAGTGTAGATTTTAGCCTGTTAGCTGCTCTTCGCTCCTGTGTTAGCTCTTGTATTAGCCCTGTATTAGTGCACAGAGTTAAGTTCTGAGTCCCTGAGCGGAGACAGCAGCCTCTCCATCTTGGCAACTTCGACCTCTGGACCTTTAGACTGCTCCTGGTGCTTCTTCGTCTGAAACAGAGGAAAACACACGCAAGATGTTTTATCTTCTGTTTGCAGGAGGAGATGGAGCAGGAGGAGAGGAGGACGAGAGCAGGAGGAGGAAGAAGAGAGGAAGAGAGGAGGAGGAGGAAGTAGTAGTAGTAGTAGTAGTAGTAACGGTAACAGTAGCAAAAGTAGTAGTAGCAGTAGTAGGAGTAGTAGTATTAATCCTTAGTAGCAGTAATAGTAGTAGTAGTAGTAGTAGTAGTAATAGTAGTAGTAGCAGCAGTAGTCTAGCAGTAGCAGTGCTGTTTATATTCTATATATTCTATATTCTATTCGAGTGAGGGGTATTTTTAAACTGTTGAACATTTAGAACTGGGGCCTCACAGAAAGTGAGAGGGAAGAGAGAGAGAGAGATGGAGAGAGAGGGAGGGAGACAGAGAGATATGAAGAGAGAGAGAAGGGGAGCAGGGAGACATCTGAGGAACACAGCAAGAAATCTAATCTGAATGAAAGGGGGGACTTACACTCCCCCCACCTCCTTACCCCCCCCCCCCCACACACACACCCACACCCATCCCTACACCCACACCCACACACACACACACACCCACAGACACACACACACACACCCCCACACACCCACAGACACACAGACACACACACACATTATTTTAAGCCTGCATCATGTGTGAAATGGCTGAATATGTGACCCTCAAGACACAGGATGCTGTCTCTGGTGCTGAAATGTCTCAAGGAATTAAAGTGATGGTTTATAAAAGAAGGTGATGAGGAGGAACAGACGGTGCAGAGGAAGAGCAGAGGAGGAACAGAGCAGGAGCAGGGGCAGAGGAGGAGCAGAGGAGGAGAAGAGGGTGCAGAGGAGATGCTTGGGTGCAGAGGATGTACCTTTGGCTGTTTCCTGAGGTTAGGAGACAGTTTAAAGCTGCTCACATGTCCTCTGTTATCCCCCACGATGAGGATGGGGTGCAGGGGGTTAAAGGTCACGTGTGTCAGGTGCTTCTTGATGGTGACTTGTTGTTGACACAGAGCCTGGTATTTGTTCACATTCAGGTCAAAGACGTGGATCTGACGAGACACACAGACAGATCAAGAATATTTGTATCAAAAATCAGATACTAATCAATACTAAAACTAGTATCGAAACTAGATACTCATTGTATCGATACTAAAAAAGGTCCATTGACAGGACAGAAATTAACCTTTCCTGAATATCTTTAGAATGATCTTGAGTTGTATCAGAACAAGTATAAGACACATAGACGAGTATAGACCCATGGACCATTATGGAACCTACTGGACCACTGAGAGATTACACAGATATAAGGCCACATGGAAATAGAAAAGAAAGTACTAGCATTTAATGTTGAAAATCACATTCTAGTGTCAAAACAAAGAGTGTTTTTTATTATTATTGTGGTATCGGAATCGGTATCGAGTATCAATCCTGAGAGGAGAGGAGAAGAGGAGCAGAGGAGGAGGTTAAAGGAGGTTTATATATCCTTACTATCCCATCTGTAGTGACAGCTGCAAACACAGTGGAGGAGTACGGGGCCCAGGATACGTCTCCCACAGCAGAGCGAAGGTCAAAGGTGAACATGGGAGCACTGCAGAGAGACAGTAGAAGAGAAGCTTACTCTTGGTGTGATATGACAAACTTTACTCCTAATGTGCTGTATTTGTGCCACTGAAATGACCTGTGGTCCTTCACTCCTGAATCTGAACATCTGCTTTAGTGTAAATACATATTACAAAGAGGAAGAATGATCCGCTAATCCCAGCAATCACATCAGCTCTAAGTGTCAGGCCTAATGACACAACAGTAGTAGTAGTAGTAGTAGTAGTAGTAGTAGTAGTAGTAGTAGTAGTAGTAAATGCAGCACAGTAAAAGTACCTGACAGTGTGGTCCCAGATCTTCACAGTCCAGTCTGAGCTGCAGGACATGAAAACTTTGGGATGAAACTCGTTCCACTTCACTGAATCTACAGCCATCACATGAGCGTCATATACGTCCAAGTACTGACATGAGCAACTCTTAGAACACTGTAACAAGAGAGAGAGAGAGATGAGGGCTGAGGAGAGGAGAAGACGAGAGAGGAGCAGAGAGAAGGAGAGGAAGAGAGGAGGAGACAGCAGATGCCATCACATGAGTGTCGTATACGTCCAAATACTGACACGAGTAACTCTTAGAACAGTGTAATTAGAGAGAGATGAGGGATGAGGAGAGGAGAAGAGGAAAGAGAAGGAGAGAAAGAGAGAGGAGGAGCAGAGCCAGAGGAGCAGACAGGAGCAGACAGTAGCAGAACCAGAGGAGCAGACAGGAGAAGTGCCAGAGGAGGAGAGGACGCAGAGGAGAAGAGCTAGAGGAGTAGAGCGAGAGGAGCAGACAGGAGCAGACAGGAGCACAGTACCTTGTAGATCTTTCCTGTTTCGCTGCCCACAAGGAAGAGGTCGTCGATTTGTTTGTGGACGTCAAAAGAGGTGAGACAGGCTGAAAACACAATCAGAGCTGGGTCAGATGGAGCAGGGGCCAATATAACTCTATGGGAGATTTACTATTTTTAAAGAAGTCTCCAAAATTCTGTTCATTATTAGTTTAGGACTGACTCCACAAACTTGTCATATTAATCTTATAGCATGAAGTCCATTCAAATAACAAAAATCACATCTTTGGTGCTGAATAATGGCACCTCTTTCTGAAGTAGATGTTAAAAATCATTTGACTTTTGTTTATTTAAACTGACAGAGAAGACACTTGCGTCAATGTTTGTTTCATGTGTTTAGGCCCAGTGATTACACAGATATTAACCATAAACCAAGTCTCTGCATCTGACAGTTACACAGCAAACTACACCTGACAATTCTGACCTGTCTCCAGCTCAGGTTAAAGCACAGGGACTTTACAGTGTGCTGATGTCAGGCCAACAAAAAACTGAGGCTAGATGTAGTGTCACAATACTACAATTTCAAACTCGATTTTGATACTAAGGAATAGACTTGATACTCGATACCAACTCCCATACCATGATGATAGTAAAAAACACTCTTTCTTTAGACAATAGAATGTGATTTCCTACATTAAATGGTAGTACTTTCTTTCCATGTGGCCTTATATCTGTGTAATCCCTCAGTGGTCCAGGTAGGTTCCATAGTTGTCCATGAGCGTATACTAGTCTGACTTTTTTAGTATCGATACCTGCTCAAATGAGTATCTAGGTTCAATATTAGTTTTATTATTGATTAGTATCTGATTTTCAATACTTTGGACATGTCCAAAATAGATGATATTTTGAGTAAATGTGTGTTGAGTTTTGAGACGTCACCGTTGATGGTCTCCTTCTCGGACAGGCTGACGGTCAGGTAGATGATGTCACTGTGCACCAGCTCATGCTTAGAGAAACATACAGGTCAGAGAAGTGGAGGTAAAGTGCATTTGACAGATTGTTTGTCTAATTGTGACTGAGATCGGTGAGTAGTATCTGTGCTGAATATTTATCACAGTTTTACATCAGATAAGTGGCAGTTTGTGAAGAAAAGTATAAAACTACAGGAAGTAGTGCTGAGTTGTAAAAGAGAACCCTCTGCCTATGTCATCAACACTCCATCCAAAATGCAGAGACAATTTACGCACAAAGAAGACATGTTTCTGTGTTTCATTTAACTAAACAAAGCTGTTGTCATTTATTTTTATAAGTCTAATCATAACTGTTGTGTCATTTAGAGAAGTTCTGGCCCTTGCTTACATTATGTTTCCTAGGTAACAGTTATGGAATTACCTCTATGTATGTCAAATCTGTCCAAATCTGCCCTCGTCCAACCAGGAAGTAAAATTATGAACTTCACCAAAATAAAAGAAAAAATAGAAAGAAAAAAAAAACTAGGCAGGATCTTTAGTTACACAGACATTGAAGTCATTACAGATTTTAATTGATTTGGAGCTGACATCATCAACATTCCCTGGAGGTGTGATTCTAACTGTCTGCACTGACTCTGTCTGAAGCTCTGTTAGTCAAGTTAGACTTTAACCTGAGCTTTGTTTTAACACAATCTGACCATAAAGAACTGACTTAGCTGAACTACAACAGATGTGCTGATTTGTGTTGTTAAAGAAATCCCTCTCAAATAGCATTACAGTCACAAGCTAGGTAACGTTACAACTGAAAATGTGCTGTTTCCATTTCCATTTTTTTTATTGAGTTTTCAGACAATCTAAACAGTTTTTGGCTGGGTTTGCTAATGTGTGCATTGTGTCCCCATGGAAACTCCTGAACATTCCAACACAGACATACATGAAGAACACCCCCAATGTGATGTTACTTAGTATAAAGTATCAATATGACATTCCTGACCTTGACCAGAGTCCAGCAGACCACACGGCCATCAGACGACACAGAAAAGAAGTTGTGGTTGTCGTCCATGTCGTCGTTCTGCCACTGAACCTAAGAAAAAACAGGACACTGGTCAGGAGGAGGATCTGTTTAATTTGCAATGCCACGGTCAGCGAGAATTTTGATGCTAACTGCTGTGCGTTAAAGAGGGGGTATTTTACTTCTATGGGGTATTAAAAAGGGGTATGTTACTTAAATAGGGTATTAACTGCTAATGCATAACATTTAGATCACAATGTTACCTTTTATTGATTTGAAAATACTATATTTGCCCAAAACAACGCATTAACATGTTTTATAAGTTTCATTTTTGTTTTTGACACTCTCCCCTCCCTTTGCTCTTTGCGATAAGTCACTCCCCCTTCAGAGTGACATCACAACACAATCAGTGTGCATCCCACTAATGAAACTAGTGCATATCACATCAGGTTTGTCAAGTTTCAGTGTATTGTTTTGTAGCATGTTTTTATATATTTATGGAGAATTGTCATGTGGGAGCATGGGTGGCGTAGGCTTGTGGGAGGAGCCTTGAACAGGATCATACTGCTAATCAGATTGCCTGTAGTTCCTGTCACCTGGCACACAGGGTTGGTGTGTAGTACCTATAGACTGTATAGATAAATGGACATATCTATCCCACTAGCCATCGCATTCCAAACAAGGAGTGAGCATGGGCGTGCTTCCAGCTCCATCTGCTCCAATTCACTTTCTATTGTGACTGATGTTGTCAATCTCATCATTCTGACCTTCAAATTTTGGATTTAACCCACTTAACATGATCCTGGGTTTCTTATTTCACTATTTTGGCCCTAAATCAAGATATGAACCGATGAGATGCCTTCTTTCTCCAAGGTTGTTCCTGTTAGTGCTATCAACAGCTTTAATTGACAGCGTTGCTAAGGGCCTGCCCCTGCCAAACCAGCAACAGCATCGCTCCTGATTGGCTCTTTGTTTGCTATGATACCCCCGCTCGGATTTCCAAAAATGGAACTGGGCTCCAGTTAGCCGCTATAACTGCTACCCTTGATGAGCTTATATAGGCTATGGAAGTACCTCGGCTGCCACACTGGATCAGTGTAGTATCTCACCTGCCACACTGGGTCGGTGTAGTACCTCTCACCTGCCACAAGGGATTGGTCTAGTATCTCACCTGCCACACGGGGTCGGTGTGCTTGCCGCTCCTGAACGTGCTCTTGTACAGGGGGGCCTGGCCTTTCACGTGAAGGTTAAATACGGCCACAGAGCCATCGTAGAAGCCCGCTGCTGCCAGGTGGGTGCGCTGCTCATGCACGTCCACACACAGGACACCAGACCATGTGAAGTAGATATACTCCGGGTACGATGGGTTTTTCAGAGAGTAGAACAAGAGCAGCCCACCAGACTGATTGTTAAACTTGTCTGAAGGAATAAAAGAAGTATTACTACAACTATAACTACAACTAATAGTACTAATACTGATACCACTATGACCATTGCTGGAAACTACTCCTAGTACTACTACTATAAGTACTATTACTACCTATACTACTACTACTAATACTACTACTACTAATACTACTAATACTACTAATACTAATAATAATAAGCCCCTCCCTGAACCACCACCTTAACGTGGTGGTTTGAGCATCCGAATGATCCTGGGGGCTATGTTGGCAAACTGGGGGCTATCCATGGCAAACAGGTCCTGGGGAATGGGTCAGACTAAGAGCAGTTCAGTAGCCCCTTATATTGAGTGGGAGCCAGGCCTGGGGTGGGTGCTTGCAAGTGATCGCCTGTTGGTCGGGCCTTTCCCCACAGAGCCAGGGCTCAGCCCGAAAGAGCAACGTGGGGCCGTCCTCTCGTAGACCCACCACCCGCGGCAGGACCTGTAAGGGGCCGGTGCATAGAGATCTGGGTGGCAGTCAAAGGCTTGGAGTCACTGGGAGGGGTACTAGACAGTGCACCGACCAGGGACTCCATTGTTCTCCTGGAGGACTTCAATGCCCATGTAACAACAGTGACACCTGGAGGGGCGTGATCAGGAAGAATGGCCTCCCTGATCTGAACCCGAGTGATGTTTTGTTATAGGACTTCTGCGCTATTAGTACTATTACTACAGCTACTACAGCTACTACTACTGCTACTACTAATACACTATTACAGCAACTGGTGGTTAAACTCACCTGAAACAAAAGTACTGTTACTACTAATAATACTACAGTTTAATACTACTACACTCCCACTAAACAGGTTAAACCTATATGAAAAAAAAACTACAGCAACTGGTTACAAGAGCGAAAAGTGCCATTACTTATAAACTACTACTACTACTACTACCACCACTCGTTTCACTATGAACAAAGCTCAAACTGCTTTAGTTCCTGTAGTCCTCACATGAGCCCATTCCAACGGCGAAAAGATCGGGGTACTTCTTATTCCTGGAAACAAACAGACAGTCATTAAATGTTCTGTCGATTCTTTTGTCACTTGGTTTGTTATAAGATTAAGGACTTTAAAGCTACAGTATGCAACTTTTTGGAGTTGGCATGTTACGTCCTTGTTTACAGGGAAATAGTAAACATAGTAAACACCCCCCATGGAGATAGATACATTTTTTGCCATACTGTGGAATATTATAGCCAAAGGAACAACATCTCCATGAAAACAATCTGGACGAGGCTCCACCAGGCCAAATAAGAGTTACGTTTGTGGAGATACCAGCCCGCTCAACACAACATGAACATGCTTTTATTTTAGTCTATTTTTTTCCTAAAAAGTCACATACTGGGGCTTTAATGGAAATAAGGAAGAGATCAGAGAGTAAATGTATGATTTTGTATGAAATAAATAAATGTATGAAATGTGTGATTAAGTCCAAGTTTGGTCATGATTCATATAAAAATATTCCAACTTAACTTTGGTTCTTTTTATATGCTTGAAAAGAACTCAAGTTAATCATGTAAAGTCAGAAGTTTGTCATCATTTTTAAGAGCTAACTAATGTTGTCTGCTTCCTCTCAGAGTTCACACTCCTCTGTGATCGCTTAAATGTTGTTTTTATGGTTGTACTGGAGCAGTGAATGTACTGTACCAGCAGAGGGCAGTGACGGACAGCTCCTTGGCCTTGTCGAACTGAAAGTTCCATAGAGGAAGCAGCGTTCCCTCCTGTCGCCCCTCGTCCGCAGGATCCTCAAAGTATTTAAAATCTGGGTATGAAAATTAAAACTGAACCATAACCACAGAAGCCACAAACAGGACATCAAAATATTTAAAATCAGAGACCGAAACAAGAGCAGAACCAATAAACCTTGACTAGTGTTGTCAAAATCAGACACTAATCGATACTAAAACTAATATCGAAACTGGATACTCATTTGAGCAGGTATCGATACTAAATCACATTCTATTGTCTAAAGAAAGAGTGCTCTTTATTATCATTGTGGAATCGGAATTGATATTGAGCACCGGATCTATTCCTTAGTACTGAAATCGAAATTTTAGTATTGTGACTACACTAACAAGGACAGAGGTCCCCTCTGTCTCTGTGGGGTCATATTCTGTATAAAAGCTGCTAACCCTGTAGTTTAGATCTGTAACAAACATGTTCTGAAATGTGATTCTTGTATTAGTTTGTCAGCTCAGATTTCAGGCTTTCTGTCTATTCTTCTAGGCATGTTTAAAATGTGAACTTTGAACAGAATCCTATTAATAAATCAGAAATCGTAAACATAACACAAACACTCAGGACGCACCATGTAGAATTGAGTCAAATACGTTATGGTACACCATCCGCTCCATGATCTTTGCAGCTTTGGAAAGTTTGTTCAGATAATCACCCTGGAAATACAAGATCAGGTTTAGTCCTTGTTCCAACCTGGTTCAGACCTGGTTCAGTCCTTGTTTAGTCCCAGTTTAGTCCTGTTATAATTCCGGTCTAGACCTTGTTTAGTACTGGTTCAGACCTGATATAGTCCTGGTTTAGACATGGTTCAGACCTGTGTGTCTGCTGTCAGTCTCTTCTCGGTCTCCTCTCTTTTGCTCTCCTGTTTGTCCTTGTTTCTCTCTTGTTTGTCCAGCTCCTTTACATATGCATCATAAATCTCCCGCTGGAGCACAATCACACAAACACACAATAATATTATGAGTGAGATGATTTGATACAGACAGACGCCCAACAGTTCTTAGTGTAAGTCGAACGTTTTGAAATTGAAATGCTTGATGTGAGTTCAGATATAGTACCTGGTTGGCTGTGTTGTCTTTTATACAGTAAAGTATCTGGTTGCTGTATGTTGTTTTATAAAGTAAATTACCTGGTTGGCTGTGTCTGAGAAGGTGCTTTTTGGAGGAGGCTCAGTCTGACAGCTCTTCTCCTGAACAACAAAACAAAACGCATGTTTAATATGAACCTGTCTTCCAGTTTAACTAGTGCTCAGGACACGTCTCTCTCACTGAAAATGTACTATAGACTGTAGGCTTACACCTGTGAGGGTAGTTAAGTATCATATTGTACCCTGAGAGAGTAGTTAAATATCATACTGTGCCCTGTGAGTGTAATTAAATATACTGTACCCTGAGAGGATAGTTGAGCATCTTTGAAGCTCTCTCACTGAACTGTATATTGTATTCTTAAACGCATTAGACTTTATTCCTATACCTGTATGGAGTTATAGTAAATGAAAAATTCTAATTGGTGAACTGGAAAAGAGGTTTCGCTGCTCATCCAAGCTGCTTCTTCAGTTCTGGTCAGATTGCTTCCCAATCTGAAGGGAAGAGCTACCTACACTGAAACTAAGGTCACACATGTACACCGCGCATCATTCACCCCAAACACCGCACCATATGCCACGTGAGAGTCCATCAGCAAATCACTGAATTTATTTCTATGACAATGTGCTTCAAGCAGACAGAGCCCCGTGAATATGTGAGTACATGGTCTTTTCTTTGGCTAAATACACCATGAAGACTGTACTTCATGGTGGTGGACGAGAAAAAGCTTTTGGAACAACACACAGACAGACCCAGGAGTACCGGCGCAGACAGAGGCAGGAGGAGACTAGTCTCCTTCTGGAGACTGACATTAGGTTGATCCAAATTGCCTCGTCAGACGAATGTGTCACACATTAGCTCTGCAGTTCCCATTCATAGAAGTGATCTGAGCACTTTTTTGCTAAATATGACTCAGGCACAGTTCACAGTTAGTGTTGTTCAAAAGACTTAGCCTACAAACAGAAACTGTAAACAACAGGTGTGTTCAGATAGATTTAAGGCAGTGTCCACCAGCAATCTGACCAGAACTGAAGAAGCGACTTGGATGAGCAGCCTCACTCTACAACTTTTTGTCCAGTTGACAGAATTGAATTCTTCTTTTACTATGGATCATACCCAAATGACTGAGGGAGTTATGCTGTTATTAATACACATGTTTATACCTGTATAGAGTTATGTTAAATTAAATACACATGTTTATACCTGTGTAGAGTTGTTGAGTGTCTGTGTGGCTTTCTCGCTGAAGTTAAACTGGTTTGTGAGCTTCTTGTGAGGTTCTTTTTTGTCTAGTTTTGAGGCGGCGCTGTCTGGTCTGTCCTCGTCTGCAGGCTCCTCCCCTTCCTCCACCGGAGTGGCCTGCACACTCACATGGAAACACACTCAAAATCATATCGATTTAAATGTCTTAAAACAGCATATACACTCTCTTATCACAAACCACTGTTTTTATTGTCTTTAAATGCCTTCATGTGTAACTAACCGGAGTCTCTGGTTTCTCTGCCTCATGTTCCACCTCCACAGATGCTAAACATAAAAAACAAAGACAAATGATTTTTACATTTATGGTAAACTGTAGGCTCAGATCATTCACAATATCAGGACTTTAGGTTCCCCTGATGCGCACATGTATTACAGAGGAATTAATAAATAGATCAGTACTAGTTTATCTCATTTGTCGCAGCAGTAGTAGTAGTAGTAGGAGCAATAGTAATATTTAGTGGCAGCAGTGGCAGTAGTAGTAGTAGCACTAGCAGCAGTAGTAGCATTAGTGGCAACAGTAGCAGTAATAGTAGTAGTAACAGCAGCAGCAGCAGCAGCAGCACTAGCAGTGTTAGTAGCAGCAGTAGTAGAAATAGTAGCAGTGGTACTGACCGATGAGCGTCTCCTTGGCTCTGAGCCTCTGCGCCTCCTCTGAGTCCTGGTGCAGCAGACTCGGCTCCAGAACAAAATGAACTGCGAGCTGGCTCATTGTGATATGTTTGAACGTGCGCTCCTGAGAACAAGACCTGGGTTAGACTGGGTTCAGTCCTGGTTTAGACCTGGTTTAGTCCTGGCTTAGTCCTGGTTTAGTCTTAGTTTAGTTCTGAACTGACCTTGTAGCTGTAACGTACGATGTTGTCTGGGGCATGAGGGTTGTTGGCTGTGAGAGTCCTGGTGAACTCCTCCTTCAGCTCCTACACAGACACATGGGTAAGGTTATGGTCCACTTTATATGTCCTCTGCATTTGACCCATCCTTCAGTGACTCTTGAGTTAAACCTGTCAGGAGCTGTGGGACCCATTTTCAGATCTTGTGCTAGTCTTGGTCAGGACTACCTTAGTTGAGGGATTTGCCCTATTGTGCATGTTTTGGGCTGGTGGGGGAAACCAGAGGAAACCCACCCAAACACAGACAGAAAATGCAAACACACAGACACAGAGAACACAAGCAAACTCCACAAAGAAAGACCCAAGAGGAGAACCAGGGACCTTATAGGTTTTATTATCATGCAAAAACAATATTAACAGAGAACATTTAACATCATGGTCCTTAAAGGAATATTCTGTAACTTTCCTTGGAGGGAGGCTTGACCCTATGGAGATGTCAGTGTTTGGAGACAAGCAGGTGGTAGACACTCGTCTAGGAGAGTGACATAATGTACCTTTAAACATGTCCTGAAGTTATAACTGTTCTTTAGTTGTCTTTGGTTCAAGTCTGGTTTTGAAATCCAAAGGAGTCCAGAACTGGTTTAGTCTTGGTCTAGAAAAGGGACCCTAGTCACTCAAAGACATTAGTAGGGCCAACCCTCCTTTTAGTCCACTTTTAGCTCTGGTTTAGTCCTGGTTTAGACTTACAGCCTCAGAGAGCTCTAGCTGGTCAGTAGGCTTCACTGCAGTGCTGTGGGTGAAATCATCCCCAAAGTCTGCGGCCTCCAAACCGTCCTCAAGAAAAAGACACAACACAACAAGTTACTCTTACCTCAAGCCAACTGTGCCGCTGATGTCATAAACAATCCCTGAGGGTGTGATGCTAACTGTAGGCACTGCTCTGTCTGAAGCTTTGTTACTTAGGTTAGATTTAAATCTGAACTTTGTTTTAATTCAATCTGACCATAAACTCAACTGTTTTAGCTGGAATTACAACAGGTGAGCTGATTTGTGCTGTTAACAAGTCCCTCTCAAACAACATTACAGTCACAAGTTAGCAAGCATTAGCCAACAGTTTTTCAGTTAGTCACTTTCACCTCTTAGTTGAATATCAAACTCCTGAAACCACAAATGCTCATATTGATCACTGGCTCCTGAATGTGTCCTGTTTAAATCTATTTTGTATTTTTTCTAAAGTTTTCAGACTACTACATCTTTTTTGACTGTGTTTGCTCATGTGTACATTGTGTCACCATGGTAACTCCTAAACGTTCCAACATAGAAATATATGTTGTACATTTGTACAATACATAATGCCTCATTGTACATGCAGAGCCCTATAAATGCCAATTTAAACATACTGAAGCCTCTAGCAATATTATTGTTAATGCCATTGTATACTGTATTTTATTTTTTTATTTTTGTTTTAAAAAGGAGAAAAAAAAAAAAAAGATAATAACTGTTAAGTTAGCCTGTCGTAGCTAAAGCATACCGTCTATGAGGTAAAGACGGAAGTTTACAGATGTTTTTAAATCATAAATATTTTTATACTCACCCTTCTCTTTGCTCCTTTCGTTGCATTTCGATTTGGATTACCCTGTCAATCAAATGTGACATTTTATCTAAAGTTTTTAAAAGCTAGTGAAGGCTAACGTTAACACAGGTATTCGACTCTTAAACTTTAGCTAACGTTTTAAACTGTTATTTACCTTTCGAGATGAAGCCCCGATGGCGACGTTCGGCACAGACATTTCTGGAGTTTAATATTGTGCAAATATAAATATTTTTTTTGTAAAATAAAATAAAACCTGAGTGTACGTTAAATGTCCGTTTGTCACGCTGCGCGTGCGCGCGTCTCCATGGCGACGGGATACCAGCGCTCACACACGTTTGCGCAGTCCAGGAGAGGGACCTGACTGCACAACTACACCACAACTACACTAGTGATGGGATTTCAGCTCTTTTATGAGATCAAAATCTTTTGGATCCGTTCATTCCAAAAAAAACGCCTCTGTCTCTTTTACATGTTATTTTTATGACAGAAGTAATTGTGAGAAATAATTTAATCTACAAACTAATCACAGAGAGAAATGAACAAGGCTCAGAATTGTTTCAAATGGTTCAAAATGTGGAACTGCTTTAGTCCTGGTATAGTACAGTTACGGCTCTTTCAGTCCATGTTTTTCTCTCAGCTCTGCTCTGTTCCTCGTTGAATCGCTAAGGTTGCTATCCGGGCGCTTACATGGTGCCAGAATTTTAAATAGCGTATCCTAACATTTCTGATATTTTTGGACTAGACCAGTGGTTCTTAACCTGGGTTCGATCGAACCCTAGGGGTTCTTTGAGTCAGTCTCAGGGGTTCGGCGGAGGTCAAGACACACACCCGACCACACACCCGACTCATATGATTAGCGGACTGCGAGCGTCTCCAGACGTTGGCCTAATTCAACAAATGCACCCTCTGATGTGTCTATCGAAGTACCTGCCCAACTTAAATGAGCCATTTAAACGGCATAAAAACATAAAACGACATAAAAACGAAGAAAAGGAACAGACTTTGCTGTGAAAATGACATGAGAGTGGCACTTGCCAAGGTGAAGCCACGCGTTTCTGAGCTAGTCTCTCAAACGCAACAGCAGAAGTCGCACTGATTTGCAGTAAATACTCATTAGCGCAGGGGTCGGCAACCCGCGGCTCCGGAGCCGCATGCGGCTCTTTCATCCTTATATATAAGATGTCCTTATATATAACATGTCCGGAGTTGGAAGCTTATTGTGATCTTGAAATATTAAAATACAATATATTTACAATATGTTTTCTTATTTTTCGTTGATCAAAATAAGCGTCACACTCGCGGAACAATGTTAAAAACAAATACTACTCACGCCTCACAGACACAGACACAGCTCACAGTCCTGCGTAAAGACACAGCCCTGATTTTCAGACGCTGTGCGCACAGGGGTCAGCAGCAGGTGGATCATCTCCGATGTAAAACTGTCGCCCGTCACTCATGACGCGCTAATAAGCTTGTCCGTAGATGTATAATGAAAATCCTGAGAGGAAATCGCCACAGAAATCTATTTGATGTAGTAACAAGCACTGGTCCCTCCAAACTGCGCGCGTGCGCAATTGCGCACTGCTGATACGGTCTCCGCGCACAGAAAATCTGTGCTGAGCACAAAAAAATCGAGCCGGAGTTGAAACTAAAATAAACACACAACAATTCATTCTGCGCTATTTTTCAGTGTGAGTCAGTGAGTGTGACCGGTGACGAGCAGCTCCAGACAATTATGTGATTCACATACGTATTTGCGCATCTTATCAACGTCATTGACAGGCGTCCTCGTGTCCCGCTCCCAGTGTTTAGGGTTAGGCGATGTTTAGCCGATGTGACCGATGTGGAGTGAAGACTCGCTAATGATTCTAAGTGTTTAACCCCTTAACGTTCCGACGGCCCGCCCTCGGGCAAAGATCCGCGCGTAAAATTACGCGCGCGTAATTGCGTAATTTTACGCACTGTTTTGTAGTAGTTTTGCGTTTTAAACATGACGAAACGGACAAAAGAAAGGAAGTACACTGTGGATGTTTGTACAAGTTAAACTAGAGGCACCTCGGCCCCAGAGCGGTTCGTGGAACCGAGTGAAGATCTCACGGTGGACTGAGGAGCAGAGGACCTTATGATTTGGTGGACTGGATACTGTTCCTGATCGGTAAGCGTGGTTTATCCTGCTATTGACTTAATTGTGGGCCAAATGTGTATTATGTGTAATTATTAGCATTAGTGTAACCTTTGATTTATTTGATGTATGTTATTTTATATATTAACATTAATTTGGGGCATACATACATCAAATAAATCAAAGGTTACATTAGCAAATGCCGATCTGCGCCCCCCCGACCACCACCAATCATCACGCACACACCACTTGGGTGAAGTGTCTTGCCTAAGGACACAATGACAGAAGTTGGTCCGAGCGGGACTCGATCGTCCAACCTCTGTCACAGAATGACTGTCACACTGTCACATGTACAGTGTATTATTAGTTTCCAGTGTGTGTGTGTTTTTTACATTTTGAAGTGTGTGATTTGTAAATATATATTTATTTTGACCCATACCACTTGTTTTGAATATATTTTATATACAAATACACATTATATATTGTGTTTTGATATGTTATGTAAATGTACAGTAATAGAGCAGCTGGGTGTGCAGATACAGATTCCTCTCAGTGTGTATTGGTCATTGTCACATGATATTCAAACATTGTCATTAGTTTATGAGTTGTAAAAATCAAATGATCGTGTCATGTACTGAAAAACAGTTAACAGACTGTCTCCCAGACACAGTAGGACAATCTCACTCAGTGCACAGCAAAAGCTTCTCACAATGGCTTATACTAATACGACTATTACGATAAAGTCAGAGCTTTATCGTAAAAATGTTAAGTGTGTTTTCAACATTGGAGTTTACAGTTATCTTGGTTTGGGTGGAAGCTCATGTTGTGCCATAATTAAAATTAAATATTTATACTTCCAATAGCATTAACATACTACACAGGTCATGAGCAAGATTTTTGTCATTTTCATTGTATAAGTGGGCTAAAGCACTTAATTAAAAGTCTTATAACAGAAATGTAAATGCGGTAATTTGATTCTTTTAATAAACCATTTAACTTGGATGGATGTGATGCAGCATGACCACAGTGCGCACGTCTGATGTTGCTCACAGTGGTCCATGGGACCGCTCAGGGAGTTTGTGTGTTTGCTCAGACTCGTGAAAAATTAGAGGGAACATTGTACATATATTTTAAAATTTTAAATAATTTCAGTGTGGTAGTATTAAAAAAGGTCATGTCTTTGTAAAAAGGTATGTATGTAATTTGTTGTGAGTTCATGGTTTTATTCTTTGAACACAGTGATGTTAATCCAGGATTCATTTTGTGCATCAGTAAAACATACATATGTCTTGAATTTGAAAAAAAAAAAAAAAAATTAAAATTTTTTTTTTTTATATATATATATATATATATATATATTCAATAAACTAGGGTTCGGTGAATGTGCTTATGAAACCGGTGGGGTTCAGTACCTCCAACAAAGTTAAGAACCACTGGACTAGCATGTATTCAGTGAGGGGTGTTGTATTGATCCATCATCTTGAAAACACACGCATCTTTACTGTAAGTGGGCTTGCCTCTCCACATGTCTGACCTGTAACTTAGCCTGGTGGCAGTGAACCAAATCTGAGCTTATGCAATGAAACAAAACTGACAAAGTAAATGATGTAATAAGATGTTTAACACGCATATGGCAGGTTAGGCTACTCATTTCACTAAAATATGGTTAGAAAAAAATCTTGCTTATTTTAATTTTAATCTTATTTCCTGGTTGGACAGGAGCATAACCATTACCAAGCAACCATAATGTAAATGTAAAATATAAAAGGGACAAAATCTGCACAGTAATTAAGTGTGTGTATGTATGCCATCCATCTTTCCATCTATTTTGCTTCCATGTATCCAGAGGCGGGTTGTGGGGGCAGCAGTCTAAGCAAGTACTCCCAGACTTCCCTCACCCCAGACATGTCCTCCAGCTCCCCCGGTGGGACCCCAAGGCGTTCCCAGGCCATCCCAGAGACATAGTCCCTCCAGTGTGTCCTGGGTCTTCCCTGGGGCCTCCTCCTGGTGGGACATGCCTGAGCCGCCTCAACTGTCTCCTCTCGACGTATGTATGCATATATGTGTAATGAGTTTGTATCTATGTATTATGCGTTGGTGTTTGTAAGTGTGCGTATATGGGCGTATATGGGCATGTGTACATACACTATATGTGTGCATGCACACATATAGTGTATGTACATATAGACAAACATGTATGTCTTGATTTTATTTATGTGGAGCCCTCGGGATTGGTGATTTTTAAATTTTTCTTTTGATGGAGAAAGAGATTGATTTTGTTATCATAAAGAATAATAAAGAAATTGATAGCAAAAAACAGTATTTTATTTTTGGTGGAATCTTGTAGGAAGGAGAACTGAGAGCAGAGCAGTGCTTCTCAATTATTTTCTATCATGCCCCCCCTATGAAGAAGAAAAAATTTCCCCCGCCGCAACTATAATAGTACAATTTAACAAAGCTAAAAAAAACAAAAACAAGAAAGCAATATAATATAGATCAACTTGCAAGGAAAAATGTATGTTTTTTGTTATCAGACTTAATGTTATATATATATATATATATATATATATATATATATATATATATATATATATATATATATATATATATATATATGTGTGTGTAAAACATTAAGTCTGATAATCAGGAAGAGTGTTGTTAACTTGTTATGGCAAAACTGTTTTTGTCTCTGAAAGTTGTCAAAGGTGCTTATAAACTCATTGTGGTGAATAATTAGGATGCTCTAAATGTATAAGGTAACTGAGTGATAACTTTGATCCACTGCAAACCATTCAACATTAACTAGTTCTGTTTTTGTCATTTTTAAGACCGTAAAAATCACATACAGCACCTTTAATATAATACAAGCTAAAAAAAAAAAATGTTGTAATTGAAGAGATAAACTCCACGCTGTCTTTACAGTTTCACAGCAGAAAAACACACAATAACATTAAAGGTAAAGTCGTGGTTTTCTGTACTGTAGTGTAATTATCTTTGGTAAATGTAAGACTGGTGCTTGTGTCTAAAAAGTGCTGATGGTCGGACTATAGCACAAATTACTCATAAAATGTGTCTATTTCCTTCCTTCTCCCCTAAGACACTGATGTCTCCTCTCACACAAACACGCACAGCTGTGGTTCATCCAGCAGGGGGCAGCATTGCACTTTTGCCACTGGAATTGAGCTGGAAGGAGACGTCTGTGGCTCTCAACTGCTTCTCTGCGGTTCTGACGGTTTCTGAAAGAGCTGCTTTGGTCGAATCTCAGTTGTCTTTCCTTGCCTCCTCCCATCCTTGATTCCTCAATTACTCCATAGAAAATGGGTAAGAAAGTCACAGAGAAGAGAAGGAGAGAGGAGACAAGGAAAGAAGAGGTAAGGAGAGAGGAGGCAAGGAGACAAAGAGAGAGGAGATGGGGAGATGAGGAGAAAGGAGATGAGAGGAGACGAGATGATGAAAGGAGAGAGGAGGCGAGGAGAGGAGATGAGAGGAGATGAGAAGACGAGAAGGTGAGTAGATGGGGAGATGAGAGAGGAGACAAGGAGGTGAAGAGAAAGGAGAGAAGACATGAGAAGATGAAGACACAAGGAGATGAGACAAGAGGAGAGAGGAGATGAGGAAACGAGAGGAGACTAGGAGATGAGGAGACAAGGAGAGAGGAGATTGAGGAGACAAGGAGAGAGGAGATGAGAGGAGAGCGGAAATAAGATGAGAGAGGAGATGCAGAGATGAGGAGACAAGTAGATAAGGAGATGAAGAGAAAGGAAACGAGAGGAGTTGAGGAGACAAAGAGATGAGTTGGAAAAGATAAAGTATAAAAGTTTGGTGATACAAGTTGCCTCACATCTGTGTTGCACCATTTGAATTCCACTGCTCAACTGGGTCTAGGTCTGACTGGAGCCTTGTCACTGGTCTGTAACATCCTAATTCACAGTGATGAGTTTATAAGCTCTTCAGGATCCTCTTGAAAAGCTAACAATACTTAGAATGCTAATGTGCACTTCCTGATTACCAGACAATTCACAATTGAGTCCTACAGTTGTGCAGAGAGGCAGGAGTCTCTCTGTTTGAGGCAGGAGAAGTTTGCATCACATCAATCCTGGACTCAGCTACTTGAAAACTGAGCACTGCACATTAGTACTGGCTATTCAAGTTTTCCACACATGAGGTTTACATCGGCACTGATAATCAGATACAATGGCAGACCTCTTCTGTGAGTTGAGTTGACCAGGGAAACTCATGTTAAAGAAGGATAAATTCTATAACAGGTGGATGACTCCATTCATACTTAGAACCAAACACAGAGAAATGTCAACAGTGAGAGAACTAGAGGTGTCCTCACTAAGACTATGCACTGTCCTCTTTTAAAATAAACATAACTTCATATGCTGAAGCAGTGAAACATATTTCATTTTCAATTTTTATCCATTCCAATGATGTTATTTTCCATTAACATGAACGCAGGATTCTTTATAAACTCAACAGTACAGCAACCAGTTTGACATTACTGGAACAGTAAACTGTGACACCAGATGACAGCATCGTCTTGTTTTGCTGAACACTGTATGTTTTAAACTCATTTAATATAGAAATATTAATTCATTATAGAAAATGTAACTGTTGCCGGGCAAATTCAGAAAATCTCTCTTGTTTTTTGGGGTTTTTTTTGTCAGTGACCCAGGTGAAAAGCTCATTGGTTATCTGTCTTTTGAATAAAATCACATTTTCCTCACCTTAGATTAACAAGGTTTAGGACTCGATATAAACAGGTCATGCATGTCTCTGATTGGCTAATCACACCCATCTGAACTCAGGGAGATTCCAACACACAAACATCTTTGTCAAGCACTGAAGAAGTGTGTAATCTAGATCCCAGACAAGAGTAATTGTACATTATTTGTTTTAAAACCACATTTACATTCAAATACCCTCATTCCCTTTTTGGTTTGCATAGTGCCATATGAGGTCAGCAATGGAAAAATAAAGTAAAACATAGTATTGTTCTTGGGCTATTAGGATTCTTCTTTAGTTTTTTTCAACATCGGCTCTGTAGTTTCCAATTGCAAACCAGTTTCATCTCCTCTATCTGCTAGCTTACCTACATGTCCACTGGGAGGCGCTAACTGTTGATTTTTGACATTGAAAACATCAATTTTTTCTGGAAGCAGGCCTTTGCTGAACAGCAGCGAAGCCAGGAAGGAAAAAAACAAGATGGATGCCATAGTGCTCAACATGCAGATGGTTTTGACTGGAGCACACTGGACATACACGCCATCCTCTGCAATGCATCCTGGGAAATATAGGGTAGGCTTCAAATCCAATGAGGCCTCTCCCAATAATAACCGCAAAGGAAAGCCAAAGATCCATCCCATAATAGCACCATAACCATTACAGAACTTGAAAAAGAGAATGCAGACAAGCTGAGGAAAGATGATGATGTAGGCAACTTCAGCGCCGAGAAACCAAAACAGGATAATACTGTTTTTTAAGGTAGTGAGAGCGGTGCCAATCAAACCAGAGATCACCACGGAAACACGGATCACCCACTGGATCTCCCTGTCTGAGGCCTGTGGACACAAAGGAAATGAGTTTTGGATTTTACAAAATGTCTGTGGAAATCTGAAACTTTAGTATCAGGCTCATGCTGATTTCATACAACCAACTGTTTACTAGTCATTAATCTTAAGTTAATACTTTTTAGTCTTAAGTTATTTCAGTCTTTAAAAACATACTACATACTGGAATGTTTTATGAAGAAGAGGAAGAGAAAGAAAAAGACAAGGAAAAAGAAGAAAAAGAAGGCTGCACTAGCACTGATTCATGATTGTCTGCAGGTGCTGGGGTTTAGGTAGTGACCATTCAGATCAGAGAGAGGCATTTTAGGTTTAAAGCAACTGGATTTCAGCTTTGAAACGAGCAACACAAATGAGAGACCCATGTGAGGCTCATTCTGCTTTCTGTTTGGATAATCTTCTTGAGAACCAAAACGACAAATTATAACAGACAACTTGGCATTATGTTCAATGTTTTTTTTTGTTTTTTTTTGTAATTAAGAATACATCAGCGTTAGATTGTTATCAGTAAAAGCTATGTTTAATTTGAATATGTTTACCTCGTATCTGGGGACATAGATAGGTCATGTTTGTCTAATTTATAAGCAAAATCTTACATACAGTTCAGTTTATTAATAATATAAGACCTTACTGGATTTAAATAGGTTTAGGGTTTAACTATAAACCTTCTAAACATTCCTAACCTGTGGTCGTAGTATGTTCTTGTAGATGTTTGCGGTGAAGACGGAGGCGGCAGACAGCAGGACAGAGTCTGCGGAGGACATAACCGCAGCGGCCACACAGCCGATACCCAACACGGACACGTACGCTGGGGTGAGGTATTGCAGGGTCAGAGGCAGGATCTGAGCCACCTCCCCTCGGGCGAATGGAGAGGGCAGCCCATAAGACGTCTGGTTCCAGTCTGAGGACGCAAGCCACCATTCACTGGATGGTTCAGGCTGTAGATTGTGGATTACTGATGTGTATGTATGTCCTGATAGGTCATCTTTTTTCATGTTTGGCTATTAAATTAATCTGTACTTAAAGCTCTAGGAGTGGGGTCAAGAAACACTTACAATTCCTCAATTTGATCTTAGTAGTGAAATTTATAAACATAGAGAAAGTCATGTGGCCAAAATGTACTAAGTGTTCAAAAATGTTGTTACAATTAATGTGAAAAAAGCAACAGTTTTGCCACTAGAGCCCCACTGCAGCACCTGATAAGGAGCTCAGGGCTGAGCTTTTCAGAGGGATATTTAAGCTGTAAACACACAAGACCTGTGCCCAATAAAGCTTGATATATTATTTTCAACCTGAGGACTCTTACCTATAAAACCTGTATTTATTTTAGAGATGAGGCCTTAACAAGAGCATGGCCACAATCGAACTTTCTTTTTGGTTGGTAAAACCCCACGAGGCGACTGCTGTAGTGATTTTGGGCTATACAAAAACATAGTCGAATTTAATATTAAACTATAACATAATTTGAGGATGATTTTACATTTTGTTCATTGTAAAACACAATATTGATGTAAATGTTTTAATAATAAAAACAGGTCCCAATGCAATGTGATTTCCCAGATGTACCTGTAGAGGCCGCCGCAGCCCCGATGAGCACAGGAGGGATCCCAAACAGCAAAATAATACAGGCTGCAACAACGCACGTGATTTTAGCCGTGTGCGTGGAAGACACCGCTAATGTCCTCTGGTGGAAGCACTGGTACCCCAGACTGCCCAAGCACTAGGAGGGGGAAATGGTTTTAGTCGTTAGATGGTTTAAAAATACTTTAACAAAAAATCTCTTGCTGAGTTTAAAATGCACTGTAACTTTTGTAGTGAGGGTTCCACCACCTGCTTGTCTCCATGGAGATGCTATTGGGTTGCCTAGAATGTTCTATAGTGTGGCTTTAAAATGATCTATCTAGCATTTATTCAATTACATTTTTTATTTATTTATTTTTTTTATTTATTTTTTTATATCTTTGACAGTAAGTGACCAGTAACTTGACTTAGTTGTGCTTGTTTCCATGGAGATTGATTGAGTTCAATTCTATTCGTTGGGAGAAACAAATGGTGTACCCTCTCAAGAAAAGGTTAAGTGTACAACTTTAAGACATTTGGAAGTTAAACTGTGCAGCTTTTCTGGTACCAGCTTGTCTCCATAGATATTATTGTTCCTGGAATTTTCCACAGTATGGCGATAAACTAAGGATTATTGGTCATTGTGTAACCTCTACTCCCACATCCCAGAGACTACTGCCAAAACACAATGCATAGTTATTGAATTTCTTACAGTAATGTTAATCTTTTTCTTCTAGATTTTTCAACATAGTTTTTTGTTTGTTTGTTTGCTTTAAATACAGTTTGGATTTGTCTCCTACTCACCGTCATAAGGAAGTCATCGATTTTGACCCATATTTGCTCCAGGCCAACCTCTCCAATCCAGGGAGCATGGAGTGAGTTGTTGAGTAGAGTCTGACTGATGCTGACAGTGTGAGGGTTGGTCAGAACGAACGGAACACAAATCCACTGCGGAGGACAGGGGTCAAATATAAGGTCATTAAAATCAACAGTTTGATTAACACAAAACATCATTGCTGCATAAATACATCTATTTAGTGGTGACTCTCAAACCTTCTCATTTATTTATTTGGTTGGGGCAAAGCATGTTAACAGACACCAAAACCTACACCAAGACCCACAATGTTCAAAGTAACACCAAGTCCAAAACATCACAAAAGAGGAGTTAAATTATTTATTCCCTAGATTGTAACTTAACCATGACAAATAGAGTCCAAGATAACCGTAGATTATAGAAATTTATCAGTGAAGATCCAAATATGAAATGATGAATAAATCTTTTCATAGCACAGAGTCTGCACTTTTAAAGATTTTTAATGACATCCTTTTAATGAATGATTCTGGTGATTCAGCCATTTTAGTGCTTTTAGACTTAACTGCTGGTTTTGACACAGTTGACCATGCAACTCTTTTAGATAGATTGGAAAATTGTGTGGGTGTCAGGGGGATGGCCCTAGACTGGTTTAAATCCTATTTGTCTGGGTGTTCCTTCTGTGTCAGACTGGGGGACTCCACCTCTTCTTTTGCCCTGCTGCACTGTGGAGTTCCCCAGGGTTCAATTCTTGGGCCGGTTCTAGTCACACTGTACCTTTTACCTCTGGGGCAGCTGCTTAAAAAACATGGCATGTCTTACCACCTGTACGCAGATGACACCCAAGTTTACATGCCAATAAAAAGGAACAGCAGCAGCCCCCTGACACCTCTACTAGAGTGCCTTAATGACGTCAAGGTTTGGTTGGCTCAAAATTTCTTAAATCTCAATAAAAATAAAACTGAGGTGATAGAGTTTGGGCCCAGTGTCGGTGCGAGCTCCTCTTTAGACCTTGGACCCCTGAGTCAGTACACTAAGGCCACAGCCGCCAACCTTGGCGTCATTATGGACTGATTTTAAACTTGATAAACAGGTCAATGCAGTTGTGAAATCCAGTCTTTATCGTCTTTTAGCTAAAATTAAATCTATTTTATCTTTTTTGGATTTTGAGCACGTGATGCATGCTTTTATTTCCTCTCGTTTGGACTACTGCAATGCACTTTGTGTAGGAATTGTTATGTTCAAGACTCAGGAGGCTTGACGAGTGATCATTTTGAGAACAGGTTTTTATTCTTGTGGTCCCCCCAGCATGTCACACAACTCCCGCTCACTATACACACGTGTCTTCCTGTCTACGGGTGCCTGTCTGTTCTAACTTCAATACATCACATCCCCCTTTTTAACTATTTTAAACTGTACATTTTAACTGTCACAGTAATGCCACATTTCAAAATTACATTTGAATCAAAGTGCAAACATCTCTTATATTTCTTTCAGATAACATGTTGGATAACTTACAACTGCTGTTTGCAATAACTATTTAACTGAACTTGTCTTTACCAAAGCACAATTTTACAGTTCATTACTCTCTGTATCTAGCAGGTGGTTTTACTTCTCTACCAGATCTGGTTTTGTATGTTATTGCATCAGAGGTAGGATGAACAGTCTGTGTATCATGTGAATCAGTAACATGATCAGGTGGACCTGTTTGAAAAGTCTCTGAATCACTTGTTTGCATTTGAGTGTACTGTCCATCTGCTCTGAAGGTTTCCTCCTCTGTTTTGCGTAGGTGTTTCCTGTTCCTCCTGTACACTCTACCATCAAGTGTATGAACCAAATATGAACGTGGCTGCTCGTGTTTATGCAGAACCACAGCCGGCTGCCATGACTCTCCTCGTTGCATCCGAACATTCTCCCCATCTTGCAAATCAGGCAGTGACCTTGTTTGTCTGTCAAAGTACAGCTTTTGCTTTAGTTGCCTTTTTTTCAAATGCTGATGAACCTTGTCCAATCCATCTGGAGTAAGCAGTGATGTAGATGTTGGCAGTTTTCCTTTTAGTCGGCGTCCCATAAGTAATTGTGCAGGGGATAGTCCTACATTCTCCAAAGGTGTATTCCGGTACTCCAAAAGTGAAATGTAGGGGTCACCTTTGCAGCACTCGGTTTTCTTCAGTAGACTTTTTATAGTCTGTACAGTTCTTTCAGCCTGTCCATTGGACTGAGCATGTGTGGGACTGGACGTGACGTGTCTGAACTCCCAGCTTTTTGCAAATACTTTGAATTCATCACTGGCATACTGAGGCCCATTATCTGATATTATTACATCAGGTATACCATGCCTGGCAAACATTGACTTGATAGCCAGTATGACACTGGCTAGTAGTGTCCTTCAGTTTCATGAGCTCTGGAAACTTTGAGAAGTAGTCCACACACAGAAGAAACTCAGATCCATTGTAGTGAAAGAGATCAGTGCCTACTTTCGCCCATGGCCTGTTGGGTAGTGGATGTGAAAGAAGAGGTTCTCTTGGATTACTCTTTCTGTGTTGGTTGCACACTGCACACTGTAACACCGTTTGCTCAATGTGCGCTGACATGTTCGGCCAATACAAAGTGTCTCTGGCTCTCTCTTTACACTTGACCACTCCTAAGTGTGACTCATGTATTTTCTCCAGCATTTCTTGTCTTAGCTGCACAGGGACAATAATCTTAGCATCAAACATCAGTCCCAAGGTGTATGTGATTTCATCTCTAAATGTCCAGTATGGCAAAATGTCTTTTGGTACAGTACGCCTTTCATTTGGCCAACCTTTCAGTGTCATGTCCTTTAATAACTGCATTTCTCTGTCTTCCGCAGTAGCTTTTTGAAACTTGAGTAGTTTTTCTTTGGACATTGGTAACTGCTGTGTGACCAAATTTACGTCTAACTCTTTTCCCAGTAGATCTTCTTTTTGTTCTCCGAGAAAAGCTCTACTCAGTGTGTCTGCTATGTAAAGTTCTTTACCAGGTTTGTACATTACCTTTAAGCTGTACCTCTGAAGCCTCAGAAGCATTCTTTGTAGCCTCATAGGAGCCTGGTGAAGCGACTTTTTGAAAATGCTCTCCAGCGGCTTGTGGTCACTTTCCACTTGAATATCTTTCCCATAAACAAACTGATGGAACTTTTCACAGCCATAAACAATAGCAAGTAGCTCCTTTTCAATCTGAGCATACCTTCGCTGACAGTCAGTGAGCGCTCTTGATCCGTATGCCACAGGTTGTCCATCCTGAAGTAAGACTGCTCCTATTCCTTCAGAACTCGCATCTACCGAAAGAGTGACAGGTTTATTGACGTCGTAGTATTTGAGTGTAGGAGCGTTGGTGACAAGCTGTTTTAGTTGTTCAAAACTTTCTCGTTGTTGTTTCTCCCAGTGCCACTCCACATTTCCTTCAAGCAGCTTTCTCAGGGGTGCACTGATATCTGCCAAGTTTGGTATGAACTTGGCAAGATACTGAATCATACCCAAGAATCTTAACAGCTCTTGTTTGTCCTGTGGAGGAGGTAGCTGTGTCACCGCTCTCACCTTTTCTTCATCTGGTTTTAAACCATGGTCAGTGAGTGTATGTCCAATGTACTTGATCTCATTTGTCCTAATGAAACACTTGTTTTTGTTGAGTTTCAGATTATATTCTCTTGCCCTGTCCAACAGTTTTTTCAGTCTTTGATCATGCTCTTGTTTAGAGTCTCCCCACACCAGTAAGTCATCGATAATGTTGACAACACCATCCAAATCTTCAATCATTTGTGCAATGGCTCTCTGAAACACTTCCAGCGCCGATGAGATACCAAATGGCAGACGCAGAAATCGGTATCGTCCAATGGGGGAGTTGAAAGTACATAACTTTGAACTTTCCTCATCAAGTTCAATCTGCCAAAATCCTTGATTTGCGTCCAGCACTGAGAAATACTTGGCATTTGGCATGCGAGATACAACTTCTTCTACGGTGAGTAATGGGTAGTGCTCACGTTTAATAGCTTGATTTAAATCTTTGGGGTCCATGCAGATACGTATTTTCTTTGGCGTGACTACAGTGACCATACTATTGACCCACTCCGTTGGCTCTGTCTGCCTTGCTATCACTCCCATTCTCTCCATGCGCTGTAGTTGATGAACTACTCTCTCCCTCAGTGCAACTGGTATTTTTCTGGGGGCGTGCACCACAGGTGTGACTGCCTGGTCTAGCTGTATGTGGTGCTCACCAGGTTAACACCCCAGTCCATCAAACAGATCATTATAGTCTTTCAGAATGTTGTGCTCTTTTGTGACTTCATGCATTCTTTTCACTAAGCCTAGCTTTAAGCAGGTAGACCCTCCCAGAATAGTTGAAACATCCTCTTTTGTAATTTCAAACTCAATCTTGTGTTTTTTTCCTTTAAACTCACATATCAGCGATTTCTTGCCCAATGCTGCCACCTTGTGACCAAAGAAGGGAACGAGTTTTGTCTTGCTTCTTTCGAGCTTGTCCCCGAGTCCCAGTGCATCCAGCGTCTTGATTGACATTGCGTTGCAATCCGCACCGGTGTCCAACTTGAATGTCACAACTTTATTCATTATCTTGAATTTTTCTGTCCATATGGTTTGTGCATGACTTGTGTCAGTCGACTCCATTTCAAAAACATTTTTGTTATTCTCCATTTTGAGTGTTCCCAGGAACATTTCGGTTTCATTGTCACTTTGCTCAACAGCATGAACTTTCTTTCCATATTGTTTACGCTTGTCCTGCGCTCTACACATCTTTGCGAAATGATTTTTCTTACGGCATACATTGCATGTCTGACCATACGCAGGACAGGTTTCTCCATGTTTATATCCGCATCTATTACAGCATGTGTCTTTTTGTTCAACCTTGTTCTTGTTTTTTGTGTGTTAATCTCTTTTGTCTTGACTGTTCTCAGCTTGTTCACTTCTACTTCTTCATTTAGCGCTTTGACTTGGCTGGTTGTGATCTCACTTGCTTTGCATATATCCACAGCTTTATCCAATGTCAGATCTGCTTCTCGTAACAGTCTGCCTCTCACTTGGTCGTTTATTATGCCACATACTATTCTGTCACGCACCAGCGAATCGTGTAAATCTCCAAATTCACAGTCTTTAGCTTTATTCTTTAAATCAGTGACATATGTATCTATACTCTCACCTTGTTTTTGTGCTCTGGTGAAGAACATGTGTCGTATGTAAGGCAAGTTTTTTCGTGGCTCACAATATTCTTGAAACTTCTTTTTTAGAACGGCGATTTTGTCTTCTTCATCCTCTGCGAAGTGAAACGTGTTGCTTACTTTTATTGCCTCTTCTCCGGCAACGTGCAGAAAAGTCGCGCATTGCACTTTTTCAGATTTTTCGGCAATGCCACTAGCCGTGCAGAAAAGTTCGAAGCGCTGGATCCAGTTTCTCCAATTTTCCGCTAGGTTGCCATGCAAACTCAGGTTCTGTGGTGGTTGAAACTGTGCCATCTTCTTTATCCGCGTTGACTTCTGACACCATGTTATGTTCAAGACTCAGGAGGCTTGACGAGTGATCATTTTGAGAACAGGTTTTTATTCTTGTGGTCCCCCCCAGCATGTCACACAACTCCCGCTCACTATACACACGTGTCTTCCTGTCTACGGGTGCCTGTCTGTTCTAACTTCAATACATCACAGGAATCACTTGCACTTAGTCCAAAACGCTGCTGCCTGACTTTAACAGGAAATAAAAAACATGAACACATCACTCCAATTCTTGCGTCTTTGCACTGACTCCCTGTTCATTTTAGAATTGATTGAAGATTTTATTGTTTGTTTTTAAAGCTTTGAATGGACTGGCCCCAGATTACATCTCAGACCTCATCCAAATTTATACGCCGGCGCGCGCACTGAGGTCCGAGGGCCAGCTCCAGCTCGTGGTGCCTAAGACGAGACTTAAAACCAGAGGAGACAGAGCCTTGTCTGTGGCTGGTCCAAAGCTCTGGAATGCTCTACCTCCTCACGTCAAAACAGCTCCCACTGTGGAGTGTTTTAAGTCTCGTCTTAAGACCCACTTTTACTCTCTGGCTTTTAACTCTGCATGAGTTGTATGGTCCTCTGTTGTCTTTTATTGATTTGTTACTATTGATTTTATTTGCTTGTTTTATTTGATTTTATTGTTTTATTGGTAATTGTTTTATTGCTTTTATATACATATTTATTATTTAAATTTTGCTATTTTTAGTCTAAATTTACTTTACTTGATTTACTTAACTAGTTGTTTTTATTGATAATGTATTTGTGCATTTGTGAAATGTGCTATATAAATAAAGTGGATTGGATTGGAATAAAGCAAAATACCAAATAGGGCAGTACTCCTATTATGCACATACCAAACATTGTATATCATATGTATATCACCTCCTTGTCACCAGCTGGACCATGCAGTTTTGATTAAATGAATGTTTAAGATGTGCACAGGCAGCAACACTGGGGCTATAGTTTTAACAGACTTAGACAGATCAGGGTCAGCATGTGAATACAGGGTCCACGCTTTGGTTGCTGCAACATTCAGCTGTTGAAGTTAATTCAGTTTTCTTTTTACAGATACGTGTTCCCTGCTGCAAATAATAATCATGCTCTAATTGTTTTCTCAAATCAGTAGACTTAAAATACAAATAATTCAGGTAAATACAAAATAAGAAAACCAATGCAAATCAAAAGCAGAATTTATTATTATTAGTCCATGTTTTCCTCGGCTCGTGGAAAACTGAATTTTGCCCGGTGAAGCTTCGCGCTTCGTGGACCTCACAGGCAGAGAATTGGGTACTGCGCTGCCAGAGCCAAAGCTGAAGACAGGTGAAGAGGTCTGGGCATGAGATCGTGTTAGATTGTGGATCCTCCCTGGTCTGTGGTTTTGTCTACCCTTATTTAACATCAACATTGAGACTTTAAACAACGTACGCAGACAGTTTGCAAACGATTGTTGTATGGGATACTACTGGGCATTTTACAATACAGGGCATGTTTACAAGCAAATGCACAGCTGGAGTTGAGCGTTACAGAGCGTGGAGCTTCTCGGTTTAGTCTTGGTTGTATACGGGAGCGAGATATGTCAGCCTATTGCGGGAGCTATAAAGAGCACTATCCACGCTGACCCTTTCCATTCACAGAGTGGGGAGATAACTCATCTGGCACAGCTATATCTCGGACCCGAATATAGCCTGGGGAACTGCTGTACCAGGCGTGGACATTTGACCACAGAGCACAGACGGCCTGTCTGCCCCATTTTCAGGACTTTCACCATGTTTTGTAGATAAAATAAGTGTGGAGCCGAATCTACACTGCATTCCAAATTATTATGCAAATTATATTTTTCCCTGATTTGGCCAAATTCTCGATATAATCATCATCATTTTCAAGTCATCAACCTTTAGAGTACAATTTGAATGTTATTGAACAAACCTGAAACAGTTTTTTTCAGAAAAAAACCCCCAAAAAACTTAAAATGCACTGTTCCAATTTATTATGCACAACAAAGTTTCAAACCATGTTATTGTTATAAAGAACTGAAAATGGCCATTTGTTTATTTTTCAATTAGAAGCATTCGCATATTACTGATATCAAAAGCTATTTCAATCAAAACATCTTAACAGGTTGAGTTACATTTTAACACAGGATCTGTTATTTGATAGGAGCTTCACATTTCTTGCATCCATTGAACTTGTGAGTTTGTGGAGCATTTCTGCTTGAATTTCTTTGCAGGATGTCAGAGTAGCCTTCCAGAGCTGCTGGTGGGATGTGAACTGGCTCCCTCATAGATCTTTCACTTGAGGATGCTCCAAAGGTTCTCAGTTATGTTGAGGTCAGGGGAGGATGGAGTCCACACCATGAGTTTCTCTTCATTTATGCCCATAGCGGCCAATGATGCAGAGGTATTCCTTGCAGCATGAGATGGTGCATAGTCCTGCATGAAGACGATTTTGCTACAGAAAGCACAGTTCTTTTTTTTTTTGTACCATGGAAGAACGTGGTCAGTCAGAAACTCCACATACTTTACAGAGGTCATTTTCACGCTCTCTCTCCCCATGATTCCGTCCCAAAACATGACTCCGCCACATCCTTGCTGATGTCACAGCCTTGTTGGGACATGATGGCCAACCACCACTCCATCCATCTGGACCATCCAGGGTTGCATGGCACTCATCAGTGAACAAGACTGTTTGAAAATTTGTTTAAAAAAAAATTGCTATGACCAGCACATAGTCTCATTACATCAATTTGTATCTCTGCTGTTGGAAGTTCATGATGCTAAGTCAGATTATAGCATGTCTCACCAAAGAGGAAAAGGGGCGATACTTTAAGAAGGCAGAAGTTTGGGTCTTTGACATTTACCTACTGCCTGGTGAGTCATTCACACTGCTAAAAAGCAGAAAAAGGTTGCCAAAACTAACTTTTGCAGACATTTATGTTTACCTCATCCATAACCGCTCTCTGTGTATCAGACAGTTCCTGACAAATTGGTAATTTATAAATTTGATATATGAATATGAAAAAAGTATGCATATAAAAAAGTCTTAAATAATTCCTCTCTTATTTGTGTGCATGGCAACGGTATTAAAGATGCACTGTGTCATTTTTCTGTAGAAGTCTGTCACTGGATTGTAGATGATAGATTACTCTGACTGTAATCATTGTGTCACATAGATTTGGTTCAGACTATGGTGGAGTTTAAATGTTACTTAGTGCCTGTATTTTCTATTTAAACAGTTTTTCTTCCAACACTCTAGTTACTTTGCCATATTGTGGAATTTTTCAGATAAAGCAATTACATCTCCATCTTCCATTAGAAAACTTACATGGTGAGCCTTTAAAGCAGGGTAAATAAGGCTAAAAACTACTAGACCTACATAATATGTTCTGAAGCGAAATTTTGAGTGTTGAGATGAACAGATGAATGAGTATTGACTTTAAAAACCCAGAGGAACACTTTCTGGAAAAGCAGAGCACCACCAAATGAATCATCAGGTGTAAAAGAGTGTTGAGCTGTGCAAAGGGAGGATTACTGAAGCATGTGAATGAAACAAAACATGACTCCAGGTATGTTTCTGTTGTTTCATATGTTTAAAAGTTTAAAACATCAAAGAATAAATGCTTTATTTTACACAAAAAATGCACTGGCATTGATATGACATTTGTATTATAGCTTTAAAGGGTATATTTCAGATTAGTGTAGATTTTAGCCTGTTAGCTGCTCTTCGCTCCTGTGTTAGCTCTTGTATTAGCCCTGTATTAGTGCACAGAGTTAAGTTCTGAGTCCCTGAGCGGAGACAGCAGCCTCTCCATCTTGGCAACTTCGACCTCTGGACCTTTAGACTGCTCCTGGTGCTTCTTCGTCTGAAACAGAGGAAAACACACGCAAGATGTTTTATCTTCTGTTTGCAGGAGGAGATGGAGCAGGAGGAGAGGAGGACGAGAGCAGGAGGAGGAAGAAGAGAGGAAGAGAGGAGGAGGAGGAGGAGGAGGAGGAGGAGGAGGAGGAAGTAGTAGTAGTAGTAGTAGTAGTAACGGTAACAGTAGCAAAAGTAGTAGTAGCAGTAGTAGGAGTAGTAGTATTAATCCTTAGTAGCAGTAATAGTAGTAGTAGTAGTAGTAGTAATAGTAGTAGTAGCAGCAGTAGTCTAGCAGTAGCAGTGCTGTTTATATTCTATATATTCTATATTCTATTCGAGTGAGGGGTATTTTTAAACTGTTGAACATTTAGAACTGGGGCCTCACAGAAAGTGAGAGGGAAGAGAGAGAGAGAGATGGAGAGAGAGGGAGGGAGACAGAGAGATATGAAGAGAGAGAGAAGGGGAGCAGGGAGACATCTGAGGAACACAGCAAGAAATCTAATCTGAATGAAAGGGGGGACTTACACTCCCCCCACCTCCTTACCCCCCCCCCCCCACACACACACACACCCACACCCATCCCTACACCCACACCCACACACACACACACACCCACAGACACACACACACACACCCCCACACACCCACAGACACACACGCACACACACCCACAGACACACAGACACACACACACATTATTTTAAGCCTGCATCATGTGTGAAATGGCTGAATATGTGACCCTCAAGACACAGGATGCTGTCTCTGGTGCTGAAATGTCTCAAGGAATTAAAGTGATGGTTTATAAAAGAAGGTGATGAGGAGGAACAGACGGTGCAGAGGAAGAGCAGAGGAGGAACAGAGCAGGAACAGAGCAGGGGCAGAGGAGGAGCAGAGGAGGAGAAGAGGGTGCAGAGGAGATGCTTGGGTGCAGAGGATGTACCTTTGGCTGTTTCCTGAGGTTAGGAGACAGTTTAAAGCTGCTCACATGTCCTCTGTTATCCCCCACGATGAGGATGGGGTGCAGGGGGTTAAAGGTCACGTGTGTCAGGTGCTTCTTGATGGTGACTTGTTGTTGACACAGAGCCTGGTATTTGTTCACATTCAGGTCAAAGACGTGGATCTGACGAGACACACAGACAGATCAAGAATATTTGTATCAAAAATCAGATACTAATCAATACTAAAACTAGTATCGAAACTAGATACTCATTGTATCGATACTAAAAAAGGTCCATTGACAGGACAGAAATTAACCTTTCCTGAATATCTTTAGAATGATCTTGAGTTGTATCAGAACAAGTATAAGACACATAGACGAGTATAGACCCATGGACCATTATGGAACCTACTGGACCACTGAGAGATTACACAGATATAAGGCCACATGGAAATAGAAAAGAAAGTACTAGCATTTAATGTTGAAAATCACATTCTAGTGTCAAAACAAAGAGTGTTTTTTATTATTATTGTGGTATCGGAATCGGTATCGAGTATCAATCCTGAGAGGAGAGGAGAAGAGGAGCAGAGGAGGAGGTTAAAGGAGGTTTATATATCCTTACTATCCCATCTGTAGTGACAGCTGCAAACACAGTGGAGGAGTACGGGGCCCAGGATACGTCTCCCACAGCAGAGCGAAGGTCAAAGGTGAACATGGGAGCACTGCAGAGAGACAGTAGAAGAGAAGCTTACTCTTGGTGTGATATGACAAACTTTACTCCTAATGTGCTGTATTTGTGCCACTGAAATGACCTGTGGTCCTTCACTCCTGAATCTGAACATCTGCTTTAGTGTAAATACATATTACAAAGAGGAAGAATGATCCGCTAATCCCAGCAATCACATCAGCTCTAAGTGTCAGGCCTAATGACACAACAGTAGTAGTAGTAGTAGTAGTAGTAGTAGTAGTAGTAGTAGTAGTAGTAAATGCAGCACAGTAAAAGTACCTGACAGTGTGGTCCCAGATCTTCACAGTCCAGTCTGAGCTGCAGGACATGAAAACTTTGGGATGAAACTCGTTCCACTTCACTGAATCTACAGCCATCACATGAGCGTCATATACGTCCAAGTACTGACATGAGCAACTCTTAGAACACTGTAACAAGAGAGAGAGAGAGATGAGGGCTGAGGAGAGGAGAAGATGAGAGAGGAGCAGAGAGAAGGAGAGGAAGAGAGAGGAGGAGACAGCAGATGCCATCACATGAGTGTCGTATACGTCCAAATACTGACACGAGTAACTCTTAGAACAGTGTAATTAGAGAGAGATGAGGGATGAGGAGAGGAGAAGAGGAAAGAGAAGGAGAGAAAGAGAGAGGAGGAGCAGAGCCAGAGGAGCAGACAGGAGCAGACAGTAGCAGAACCAGAGGAGCAGACAGGAGAAGTGCCAGAGGAGGAGAGGACGCAGAGGAGAAGAGCTAGAGGAGTAGAGCGAGAGGAGCAGACAGGAGCAGACAGGAGCACAGTACCTTGTAGATCTTTCCTGTTTCGCTGCCCACAAGGAAGAGGTCGTCGATTTGTTTGTGGACGTCAAAAGAGGTGAGACAGGCTGAAAACACAATCAGAGCTGGGTCAGATGGAGCAGGGGCCAATATAACTCTATGGGAGATTTACTATTTTTAAAGAAGTCTCCAAAATTCTGTTCATTATTAGTTTAGGACTGACTCCACAAACTTGTCATATTAATCTTATAGCATGAAGTCCATTCAAATAACAAAAATCACATCTTTGGTGCTGAATAATGGCACCTCTTTCTGAAGTAGATGTTAAAAATCATTTGACTTTTGTTTATTTAAACTGACAGAGAAGACACTTGCGTCAATGTTTGTTTCATGTGTTTAGGCCCAGTGATTACACAGATATTAACCATAAACCAAGTCTCTGCATCTGACAGTTACACAGCAAACTACACCTGACAATTCTGACCTGTCTCCAGCTCAGGTTAAAGCACAGGGACTTTACAGTGTGCTGATGTCAGGCCAACAAAAAACTGAGGCTAGATGTAGTGTCACAATACTACAATTTCAAACTCGATTTTGATACTAAGGAATAGACTTGATACTCGATACCAACTCCCATACCATGATGATAGTAAAAAACACTCTTTCTTTAGACAATAGAATGTGATTTCCTACATTAAATGGTAGTACTTTCTTTCCATGTGGCCTTATATCTGTGTAATCCCTCAGTGGTCCAGGTAGGTTCCATAGTTGTCCATGAGCGATACCTGCTCAAATGAGTATCTAGGTTCAATATTAGTTTTATTATTGATTAGTATCTGATTTTCAATACTTTGGACATGTCCAAAATAGATGATATTTTGAGTAAATGTGTGTTGAGTTTTGAGACGTCACCGTTGATGGTCTCCTTCTCGGACAGGCTGACGGTCAGGTAGATGATGTCACTGTGCACCAGCTCATGCTTAGAGAAACATACAGGTCAGAGAAGTGGAGGTAAAGTGCATTTGACAGATTGTTTGTCTAATTGTGACTGAGATCGGTGAGTAGTATCTGTGCTGAATATTTATCACAGTTTTACATCAGATAAGTGGCAGTTTGAGAAGAAAAGTATAAAACTACAGGAAGTAGTGCTGAGTTGTAAAAGAGAACCCTCTGCCTATGTCATCAACACTCCATCCAAAATGCAGAGACAATTTACGCACAAAGAAGACATGTTTCTGTGTTTCATTTAACTAAACAAAGCTGTTGTCATTTATTTTTATAAGTCTAATCATAACTGTTGTGTCATTTAGAGAAGTTCTGGCCCTTGCTTACATTATGTTTCCTAGGTAACAGTTATGGAATTACCTCTATGTATGTCAAATCTGTCCAAATCTGCCCTCGTCCAACCAGGAAGTAAAATTATGAACTTCACCAAAATAAAAGAAAAAATAGAAAGAAAAAAAAAACTAGGCAGGATCTTTAGTTACACAGACATTGAAGTCATTACAGATTTTAATTGATTTGGAGCTGACATCATCAACATTCCCTGGAGGTGTGATTCTAACTGTCTGCACTGACTCTGTCTGAAGCTCTGTTAGTCAAGTTAGACTTTAACCTGAGCTTTGTTTTAACACAATCTGACCATAAAGAACTGACTTAGCTGAACTACAACAGATGTGCTGATTTGTGTTGTTAAAGAAATCCCTCTCAAATAGCATTACAGTCACAAGCTAGGTAACGTTACAACTGAAAATGTGCTGTTTCCATTTCCATTTTTTTTATTGAGTTTTCAGACAATCTAAACAGTTTTTGGCTGGGTTTGCTAATGTGTGCATTGTGTCCCCATGGAAACTCCTGAACATTCCAACACAGACATACATGAAGAACACCCCCAATGTGATGTTACTTAGTATAAAGTATCAATATGACATTCCTGACCTTGACCAGAGTCCAGCAGACCACACGGCCATCAGACGACACAGAAAAGAAGTTGTGGTTGTCGTCCATGTCGTCGTTCTGCCACTGAACCTAAGAAAAAACAGGACACTGGTCAGGAGGAGGATCTGTTTGATTTGCAATGCCACGGTCAGCGAGAATTTTGATGCTAACTGCTGTGCGTTAAAGAGGGGGTATTTTACTTCTATGGGGTATTAAAAAGGGGTATGTTACTTAAATAGGGTATTAACTGCTAATGCATAACATTTAGATCACAATGTTACCTTTTATTGATTTGAAAATACTATATTTGCCCAAAACAACGCATTAACATGTTTTATAAGTTTCATTTTTGTTTTTGACACTCTCCCCTCCCTTTGCTCTTTGCGATAAGTCACTCCCCCTTCAGAGTGACATCACAACACAATCAGTGTGCATCCCACTAATGAAACTAGTGCATATCACATCAGGTTTGTCAAGTTTCAGTGTATTGTTTTGTAGCATGTTTTTATATATTTATGGAGAATTGTCATGTGGGAGCATGGGTGGCGTAGGCTTGTGGGAGGAGCCTTGAACAGGATCATACTGCTAATCAGATTGCCTGTAGTTCCTGTCACCTGGCACACAGGGTTGGTGTGTAGTACCTATAGACTGTATAGATAAATGGACATATCTATCCCACTAGCCATCGCATTCCAAACAAGGAGTGAGCATGGGCGTGCTTCCAGCTCCATCTGCTCCAATTCACTTTCTATTGTGACTGATGTTGTCAATCTCATCATTCTGACCTTCAAATTTTGGATTTAACCCACTTAACATGATCCTGGGTTTCTTATTTCACTATTTTGGCCCTAAATCAAGATATGAACCGATGAGATGCCTTCTTTCTCCAAGGTTGTTCCTGTTAGTGCTATCAACAGCTTTAATTGACAGCGTTGCTAAGGGCCTGCCCCTGCCAAACCAGCAACAGCATCGCTCCTGATTGGCTCTTTGTTTGCTATGATACCCCCGCTCGGATTTCCAAAAATGGAACTGGGCTCCAGTTAGCCGCTATAACTGCTACCCTTGATGAGCTTATATAGGCTATGGAAGTACCTCGGCTGCCACACTGGATCAGTGTAGTATCTCACCTGCCACACTGGGTCGGTGTAGTACCTCTCACCTGCCACAAGGGATTGGTCTAGTATCTCACCTGCCACACGGGGTCGGTGTGCTTGCCGCTCCTGAACGTGCTCTTGTACAGGGGGGCCTGGCCTTTCACGTGAAGGTTAAATACGGCCACAGAGCCATCGTAGAAGCCCGCTGCTGCCAGGTGGGTGCGCTGCTCATGCACGTCCACACACAGGACACCAGACCATGTGAAGTAGATATACTCCGGGTACGATGGGTTTTTCAGAGAGTAGAACAAGAGCAGCCCACCAGACTGATTGTTAAACTTGTCTGAAGGAATAAAAGAAGTATTACTACAACTATAACTACAACTAATAGTACTAATACTGATACCACTATGACCATTGCTGGAAACTACTCCTAGTACTACTACTATAAGTACTATTACTACCTATACTACTACTACTAATACTACTACTACTAATACTACTAATACTACTAATACTACTAATACTAATAATAATAAGCCCCTCCCTGAACCACCACCTTAACGTGGTGGTTTGAGCATCCGAATGATCCTGGGGGCTATGTTGGCAAACTGGGGGCTATCCATGGCAAACAGGTCCTGGGGAATGGGTCAGACTAAGAGCAGTTCAGTAGCCCCTTATATTGAGTGGGAGCCAGGCCTGGGGTGGGTGCTTGCAAGTGATCGCCTGTTGGTCGGGCCTTTCCCCACAGAGCCAGGGCTCAGCCCGAAAGAGCAACGTGGGGCCGTCCTCTCGTAGACCCACCACCCGCGGCAGGACCTGTAAGGGGCCGGTGCATAGAGATCTGGGTGGCAGTCAAAGGCTTGGAGTCACTGGGAGGGGTACTAGACAGTGCACCGACCAGGGACTCCATTGTTCTCCTGGAGGACTTCAATGCCCATGTAACAACAGTGACACCTGGAGGGGCGTGATCAGGAAGAATGGCCTCCCTGATCTGAACCCGAGTGATGTTTTGTTATAGGACTTCTGCGCTATTAGTACTATTACTACAGCTACTACAGCTACTACTACTGCTACTACTAATACACTATTACAGCAACTGGTGGTTAAACTCACCTGAAACAAAAGTACTGTTACTACTAATAATACTACAGTTTAATACTACTACACTCCCACTAAACAGGTTAAACCTATATGAAAAAAAAACTACAGCAACTGGTTACAAGAGCGAAAAGTGCCATTACTTATAAACTACTACTACCACCACTCGTTTCACTATGAACAAAGCTCAAACTGCTTTAGTTCCTGTAGTCCTCACATGAGCCCATTCCAACGGCGAAAAGATCGGGGTACTTCTTATTCCTGGAAACAAACAGACAGTCATTAAATGTTCTGTCGATTCTTTTGTCACTTGGTTTGTTATAAGATTAAGGACTTTAAAGCTACAGTATGCAACTTTTTGGAGTTGGCATGTTACGTCCTTGTTTACAGGGAAATAGTAAACATAGTAAACACCCCCCATGGAGATAGATACATTTTTTGCCATACTGTGGAATATTATAGCCAAAGGAACAACATCTCCATGAAAACAATCTGGACGAGGCTCCACCAGGCCAAATAAGAGTTACGTTTGTGGAGATACCAGCCCGCTCAACACAACATGAACATGCTTTTATTTTAGTCTATTTTTTTCCTAAAAAGTCACATACTGGGGCTTTAATGGAAATAAGGAAGAGATCAGAGAGTAAATGTATGATTTTGTATGAAATAAATAAATGTATGAAATGTGTGATTAAGTCCAAGTTTGGTCATGATTCATATAAAAATATTCCAACTTAACTTTGGTTCTTTTTATATGCTTGAAAAGAACTCAAGTTAATCATGTAAAGTCAGAAGTTTGTCATCATTTTTAAGAGCTAACTAATGTTGTCTGCTTCCTCTCAGAGTTCACACTCCTCTGTGATCGCTTAAATGTTGTTTTTATGGTTGTACTGGAGCAGTGAATGTACTGTACCAGCAGAGGGCAGTGACGGACAGCTCCTTGGCCTTGTCGAACTGAAAGTTCCATAGAGGAAGCAGCGTTCCCTCCTGTCGCCCCTCGTCCGCAGGATCCTCAAAGTATTTAAAATCTGGGTATGAAAATTAAAACTGAACCATAACCACAGAAGCCACAAACAGGACATCAAAATATTTAAAATCAGAGACCGAAACAAGAGCAGAACCAATAAACCTTGACTAGTGTTGTCAAAATCAGACACTAATCGATACTAAAACTAATATCGAAACTGGATACTCATTTGAGCAGGTATCGATACTAAATCACATTCTATTGTCTAAAGAAAGAGTGCTCTTTATTATCATTGTGGAATCGGAATTGATATTGAGCACCGGATCTATTCCTTAGTACTGAAATCGAAATTTTAGTATTGTGACTACACTAACAAGGACAGAGGTCCCCTCTGTCTCTGTGGGGTCATATTCTGTATAAAAGCTGCTAACCCTGTAGTTTAGATCTGTAACAAACATGTTCTGAAATGTGATTCTTGTATTAGTTTGTCAGCTCAGATTTCAGGCTTTCTGTCTATTCTTCTAGGCATGTTTAAAATGTGAACTTTGAACAGAATCCTATTAATAAATCAGAAATCGTAAACATAACACAAACACTCAGGACGCACCATGTAGAATTGAGTCAAATACGTTATGGTACACCATCCGCTCCATGATCTTTGCAGCTTTGGAAAGTTTGTTCAGATAATCACCCTGGAAATACAAGATCAGGTTTAGTCCTTGTTCCAACCTGGTTCAGACCTGGTTCAGTCCTTGTTTAGTCCCAGTTTAGTCCTGTTATAATTCCGGTCTAGACCTTGTTTAGTACTGGTTCAGACCTGATATAGTCCTGGTTTAGACATGGTTCAGACCTGTGTGTCTGCTGTCAGTCTCTTCTCGGTCTCCTCTCTTTTGCTCTCCTGTTTGTCCTTGTTTCTCTCTTGTTTGTCCAGCTCCTTTACATATGCATCATAAATCTCCCGCTGGAGCACAATCACACAAACACACAATAATATTATGAGTGAGATGATTTGATACAGACAGACGCCCAACAGTTCTTAGTGTAAGTCGAACGTTTTGAAATTGAAATGCTTGATGTGAGTTCAGATATAGTACCTGGTTGGCTGTGTTGTCTTTTATACAGTAAAGTATCTGGTTGCTGTATGTTGTTTTATAAAGTAAATTACCTGGTTGGCTGTGTCTGAGAAGGTGCTTTTTGGAGGAGGCTCAGTCTGACAGCTCTTCTCCTGAACAACAAAACAAAACGCATGTTTAATATGAACCTGTCTTCCAGTTTAACTAGTGCTCAGGACACGTCTCTCTCACTGAAAATGTACTATAGACTGTAGGCTTACACCTGTGAGGGTAGTTAAGTATCATATTGTACCCTGAGAGAGTAGTTAAATATCATACTGTGCCCTGTGAGTGTAATTAAATATACTGTACCCTGAGAGGATAGTTGAGCATCTTTGAAGCTCTCTCACTGAACTGTATATTGTATTCTTAAACGCATTAGACTTTATTCCTATACCTGTATGGAGTTATAGTAAATGAAAAATTCTAATTGGTGAACTGGAAAAGAGGTTTCGCTGCTCATCCAAGCTGCTTCTTCAGTTCTGGTCAGATTGCTTCCCAATCTGAAGGGAAGAGCTACCTACACTGAAACTAAGGTCACACATGTACACCGCGCATCATTCACCCCAAACACCGCACCATATGCCACGTGAGAGTCCATCAGCAAATCACTGAATTTATTTCTATGACAATGTGCTTCAAGCAGACAGAGCCCCGTGAATATGTGAGTACATGGTCTTTTCTTTGGCTAAATACACCATGAAGACTGTACTTCATGGTGGTGGACGAGAAAAAGCTTTTGGAACAACACACAGACAGACCCAGGAGTACCGGCGCAGACAGAGGCAGGAGGAGACTAGTCTCCTTCTGGAGACTGACATTAGGTTGATCCAAATTGCCTCGTCAGACGAATGTGTCAAACATTAGCTCTGCAGTTCCCATTCATAGAAGTGATCTGAGCACTTTTTTGCTAAATATGACTCAGGCACAGTTCACAGTTAGTGTTGTTCAAAAGACTTAGCCTACAAACAGAAACTGTAAACAACAGGTGTGTTCAGATAGATTTAAGGCAGTGTCCACCAGCAATCTGACCAGAACTGAAGAAGCGACTTGGATGAGCAGCCTCACTCTACAACTTTTTGTCCAGTTGACAGAATTGAATTCTTCTTTTACTATGGATCATACCCAAATGACTGAGGGAGTTATGCTGTTATTAATACACATGTTTATACCTGTATAGAGTTATGTTAAATTAAATACACATGTTTATACCTGTGTAGAGTTGTTGAGTGTCTGTGTGGCTTTCTCGCTGAAGTTAAACTGGTTTGTGAGCTTCTTGTGAGGTTCTTTTTTGTCTAGTTTTGAGGCGGCGCTGTCTGGTCTGTCCTCGTCTGCAGGCTCCTCCCCTTCCTCCACCGGAGTGGCCTGCACACTCACATGGAAACACACTCAAAATCATATCGATTTAAATGTCTTAAAACAGCATATACACTCTCTTATCACAAACCACTGTTTTTATTGTCTTTAAATGCCTTCATGTGTAACTAACCGGAGTCTCTGGTTTCTCTGCCTCATGTTCCACCTCCACAGATGCTAAACATAAAAAACAAAGACAAATGATTTTTACATTTATGGTAAACTGTAGGCTCAGATCATTCACAATATCAGGACTTTAGGTTCCCCTGATGCGCACATGTATTACAGAGGAATTAATAAATAGATCAGTACTAGTTTATCTCATTTGTCGCAGCAGTAGTAGTAGTAGTAGGAGCAATAGTAATATTTAGTGGCAGCAGTGGCAGTAGTAGTAGTAGCACTAGCAGCAGTAGTAGCATTAGTGGCAACAGTAGCAGTAATAGTAGTAGTAACAGCAGCAGCAGCAGCAGCAGCACTAGCAGTGTTAGTAGCAGCAGTAGTAGAAATAGTAGCAGTGGTACTGACCGATGAGCGTCTCCTTGGCTCTGAGCCTCTGCGCCTCCTCTGAGTCCTGGTGCAGCAGACTCGGCTCCAGAACAAAATGAACTGCGAGCTGGCTCATTGTGATATGTTTGAACGTGCGCTCCTGAGAACAAGACCTGGGTTAGACTGGGTTCAGTCCTGGTTTAGACCTGGTTTAGTCCTGGCTTAGTCCTGGTTTAGTCTTAGTTTAGTTCTGAACTGACCTTGTAGCTGTAACGTACGATGTTGTCTGGGGCATGAGGGTTGTTGGCTGTGAGAGTCCTGGTGAACTCCTCCTTCAGCTCCTACACAGACACATGGGTAAGGTTATGGTCCACTTTATATGTCCTCTGCATTTGACCCATCCTTCAGTGACTCTTGAGTTAAACCTGTCAGGAGCTGTGGGACCCATTTTCAGATCTTGTGCTAGTCTTGGTCAGGACTACCTTAGTTGAGGGATTTGCCCTATTGTGCATGTTTTGGGCTGGTGGGGGAAACCAGAGGAAACCCACCCAAACACAGACAGAAAATGCAAACACACAGACACAGAGAACACAAGCAAACTCCACAAAGAAAGACCCAAGAGGAGAACCAGGGACCTTATAGGTTTTATTATCATGCAAAAACAATATTAACAGAGAACATTTAACATCATGGTCCTTAAAGGAATATTCTGTAACTTTCCTTGGAGGGAGGCTTGACCCTATGGAGATGTCAGTGTTTGGAGACAAGCAGGTGGTAGACACTCGTCTAGGAGAGTGACATAATGTACCTTTAAACATGTCCTGAAGTTATAACTGTTCTTTAGTTGTCTTTGGTTCAAGTCTGGTTTTGAAATCCAAAGGAGTCCAGAACTGGTTTAGTCTTGGTCTAGAAAAGGGACCCTAGTCACTCAAAGACATTAGTAGGGCCAACCCTCCTTTTAGTCCACTTTTAGCTCTGGTTTAGTCCTGGTTTAGACTTACAGCCTCAGAGAGCTCTAGCTGGTCAGTAGGCTTCACTGCAGTGCTGTGGGTGAAATCATCCCCAAAGTCTGCGGCCTCCAAACCGTCCTCAAGAAAAAGACACAACACAACAAGTTACTCTTACCTCAAGCCAACTGTGCCGCTGATGTCATAAACAATCCCTGAGGGTGTGATGCTAACTGTAGGCACTGCTCTGTCTGAAGCTTTGTTACTTAGGTTAGATTTAAATCTGAACTTTGTTTTAATTCAATCTGACCATAAACTCAACTGTTTTAGCTGGAATTACAACAGGTGAGCTGATTTGTCCCGAACCGCCACCTCCCTTCCCGAACCGCCACCTTAACGTGGTGGAGGGGTTTGAGCACCCGAATGATCCTGGGAGCTATGTTGTCGGGGGCTTCATGCCCCTGGTAGGGTCACCCATGGCAAACAGGTCCTGGGAGACGGGTCTGACTAAGAGCGGTTCAGAAGCCCAGCATGGAAAGTAAAAGATCAAGGCCGGTTACGTCGCCCGGACTGGCGTTACCGGGGCCCCACCCTGGAGCCAGGCCTGGGGTGGGTGCTCGGCAGCGAGCGCCTGGTGGCCGGGCCTTTCCCCACGGGGCCCGGTCGGGCCCAGCCCGAAGGAACGACGTGGGGCCGTCCTCCCATGGACCCACCACCTGCGGGAGGAGCCATGAGGGGTGGGTGCGGAGAGATCCGGGCGGCAGTCGAAGGTGGGGACCTCGACGACCGGATCTCCGGACATGGAGACTAGCTCTGGGGACATGGAATGTCACCTCGCTGGGGGGGAAGGAGCCTGAGCTTGTGCGGGAGGTTGAGCGTTACCGGCTAGATATAGTCGGCCTCACCTCCACACACAGCTTGGGCTCTGGAATCCAACTTCTTGAGAGGGGTTGGACTCTCCATTTCTCTGGCGTTGCCCGCGGGGAGCGGCGGCGAGCTGGTGTGGGCTTGCTCATTGCCCCACAGCTCAGCCGCTGCGTGTTGGGGTTCACTCCGGTGAACGAGAGGGTCGCGTCCCTGCGCCTTCGGGTCGGGGACAGGTCTCTCACTGTTGTGTCGGCCTACGGGCCAAACAGCAGTGCAGAGTACCCGGCCTTCTTGGAGTCCCTGGGAGGGGTACTAGACAGTGCACCAACCGGGGACTCCGTTGTTCTCCTGGGGGACTTCAACGCCCATGTGGGTAACGACAGTGACACTTGGAGGGGCGTGATTGGGAGGAACGGCCTCCCCGATCTGAACCCGAGCGGTGTTTTGTTATTGGACTTCTGTGCTAGTCACAGCTTGTCCATAACAAACACCATGTTCGAGCACAAGGGTGTCCATCGGTGCACATGGCACCAGGACACTCTAGGTCAGAGGTCGATGATCGACTTTGTTGTCGTGTCATCTGACCTCCGACCGCGTGTCTTGGACACTCGGGTGAAGAGAGGGGCTGAGCTGTCAACTGATCACCACCTGGTGGTGAGTTGGATCCGCTGGCGGAGGAGGAAGCCGGACAGACCTGGCAGGCCCAAGCGTATTGTGAGGGTCTGCTGGGAACGTCTGGCGGAGCCCTCTGTCAGGGGGGTCTTCAACTCCCACCTCCGGGAGAGCTTCTCCCTGATCCCGGGGGAGGTTGGAGACATGGACTCCGAGTGGGCCATGTTCTCCACCTCTATTGTTGATGCGGCTGCTCGTAGCTGTGGTCGTAAGGTCTGTGGTGCTTGTCGCGGCGGCAATCCCCGAACCCGGTGGTGGACACCGGAAGTAAGGGATGCCGTCAAGCTGAAGAAGGAGTCCTATCGAGCCTTGTTGGCTCGTGGGACTCCTGAGGCAGCTGATGAGTACCGGCGGGCCAAGCGTGCCGCGGCTCGGGCAGTCACAGAGGCAAAAACTCGGGGTTGGGAGGAGTTCGGGGAGGCCATGGAGGAGGACTATCGGACGGCCTCAAAGAGATTCTGGCAAACCGTCCGACGCCTCAGGAGGGGAAAGCAGTGCTTCACCAACACTGTTTACAGTGCGGGTGGAGAGCTGCTGACCTCGACTGGGGATGTTGTCGGGCGGTGGAAGGAATACTTTGAGGATCTCCTCAATCCCACTGTCACGTCTTCCGAGGAGGAAGCAGAAACTGGGGACCCAGGGGCGGACTCGTCCATCACCCTGGCTGAAGTCACTGAGGTGGTTGGCAAGCTCCTCGGTGGCAAGGCTCCGGGGGTGGATGAGATCCGTCCTGAGTACCTCAAGTCTCTGGATGTTGTGGGACTGTCTTGGCTGACACGTCTCTGCAACATCGCGTGGCGGTCGGGGACAGTACCTGTGGAATGGCAGACCGGGGTGGTGGTCCCTCTGTATAAGAAGGGGGACCGGAGGGTGTGTTCCAATTACAGGGGAATCACACTCCTCAGCCTTCCCGGTAAGGTCTATTCCAGGGTGCTGGAGAGGAGAATCCGACCGATAGTCGAACCTCGGATTCAGGAGGAGCAGTGTGGTTTTCGCCCTGGTCGTGGAACACTGGACCAGCTCTATACTCTCCATCGGGTCCTCGAGGGTTCATGGGAGTATGCCCAACCAGTCCACATGTGTTTTGTGGATCTGGAGAAGGCATTCGACCGTGTCCCTCGTGGTGTCCTTTGGGGGGTGCTCTGGGAGTATGGGGTCCGGGGCTCTTTGCTAAGGGCTGTCCGGTCCCTGTATGACCGGAGCAGGAGCTGTGTTCGCATTGCCGGCAGTAAGTCAGACCTGTTCCCAGTGCATGTTGGACTCCGCCAGGGCTGCCCTTTGTCACCGGTTCTGTTCATTATATTTATGGACAGAATTTCTAGGCGCAGCCAGGGGCCGGAGGGGGCCTGGTTTGGGAACCACAGGATTTCATCTCTGCTGTTTGCAGATGATGTTGTCCTGATGGCTTCTTCGAGCCAGGACCTGCAGCAGGCACTGGGGCGGTTTGCAGCCGAGTGTGAAGCGGCTGGGATGAGAATCAGCTCCTCCAAATCCGAGGCCATGGTTCTCGACCGGAAAAGGGTGGTTTGCTCTCTCCGGGTGGGTGGTGAGTCTCTGCCCCAAGTGGAGGAGTTCAAGTATCTCGGGGTCTTGTTCACGAGTGAGGGAAGGATGGAGCGTGAGATTGACAGGCGGATCGGTGCAGCGTCTGCAGTGATGCGGTCGCTGTATCGGTCCGTTGTGGTAAAGAAGGAGCTGAGCCGGAAGGCGAAGCTCTCGATTTACCGGTCAATCTACGTTCCTACCCTCACCTATGGTCATGAGCTTTGGGTAATGACCGAAAGGACAAGATCGCGGATACAAGCGGCTGAAATGGGCTTCCTCCGCAGAGTGGCCGGGCGCACCCTTAGGGATAGGGTGAGGAGCTTGGTCACACGGGAGGAGCTCGGAGTAGAGCCGCTGCTCCTACACGTTGAGAGGAACCAGCTGAGGTGGCTCGGGCATCTGCTCAGGATGCCTCCTGGACGCCTCCCTAGGGAGGTGTTCTGGGCATGTCCCACCGGGAGGAGGCCCCGGGGAAGACCCAGGACACGCTGGAGGGACTATGTCTCTCGGCTGGCCTGGGAACGCCTTGGGGTCCCACCGGAGGAGCTGGAGGACGTGTCCGGGGTGAGGGAAGTCTGGGAGTCCCTGCTTAGACTGCTGCCCCCGCGACCCGGCCCCGGATAAGCGGAAGAAAATGGATGGATGGATGGATGGAGCTGATTTGTGCTGTTAACAAGTCCCTCTCAAACAACATTACAGTCACAAGTTAGCAAGCATTAGCCAACAGTTTTTCAGTTAGTCACTTTCACCTCTTAGTTGAATATCAAACTCCTGAAACCACAAATGCTCATATTGATCACTGGCTCCTGAATGTGTCCTGTTTAAATCTATTTTGTATTTTTTCTAAAGTTTTCAGACTACTACATCTTTTTTGACTGTGTTTGCTCATGTGTACATTGTGTCACCATGGTAACTCCTAAACGTTCCAACATAGAAATATATGTTGTACATTTGTACAATACATAATGCCTCATTGTACATGCAGAGCCCTATAAATGCCAATTTAAACATACTGAAGCCTCTAGCAATATTATTGTTAATGCCATTGTATACTGTATTTTATTTTTTTATTTTTGTTTTAAAAAGGAGAAAAAAAAAAAAAAAGATAATAACTGTTAAGTTAGCCTGTCGTAGCTAAAGCATACCGTCTATGAGGTAAAGACGGAAGTTTACAGATGTTTTTAAATCATAAATATTTTTATACTCACCCTTCTCTTTGCTCCTTTCGTTGCATTTCGATTTGGATTACCCTGTCAATCAAATGTGACATTTTATCTAAAGTTTTTAAAAGCTAGTGAAGGCTAACGTTAACACAGGTATTCGACTCTTAAACTTTAGCTAACGTTTTAAACTGTTATTTACCTTTCGAGATGAAGCCCCGATGGCGACGTTCGGCACAGACATTTCTGGAGTTTAATATTGTGCAAATATAAATATTTTTTTTGTAAAATAAAATAAAACCTGAGTGTACGTTAAATGTCCGTTTGTCACGCTGCGCGTGCGCGCGTCTCCATGGCGACGGGATACCAGCGCTCACACACGTTTGCGCAGTCCAGGAGAGGGACCTGACTGCACAACTACACCACAACTACACTAGTGATGGGATTTCAGCTCTTTTATGAGATCAAAATCTTTTGGATCCGTTCATTCCAAAAAAAACGCCTCTGTCTCTTTTACATGTTATTTTTATGACAGAAGTAATTGTGAGAAATAATTTAATCTACAAACTAATCACAGAGAGAAATGAACAAGGCTCAGAATTGTTTCAAATGGTTCAAAATGTGGAACTGCTTTAGTCCTGGTATAGTACAGTTACGGCTCTTTCAGTCCATGTTTTTCTCTCAGCTCTGCTCTGTTCCTCGTTGAATCGCTAAGGTTGCTATCCGGGCGCTTACATGGTGCCAGAATTTTAAATAGCGTATCCTAACATTTCTGATATTTTTGGACTAGACCAGTGGTTCTTAACCTGGGTTCGATCGAACCCTAGGGGTTCTTTGAGTCAGTCTCAGGGGTTCGGCGGAGGTCAAGACACACACCCGACCACACACCCGACTCATATGATTAGCGGACTGCGAGCGTCTCCAGACGTTGGCCTAATTCAACAAATGCACCCTCTGATGTGTCTATCGAAGTACCTGCCCAACTTAAATGAGCCATTTAAACGGCATAAAAACATAAAACGACATAAAAACGAAGAAAAGGAACAGACTTTGCTGTGAAAATGACATGAGAGTGGCACTTGCCAAGGTGAAGCCACGCGTTTCTGAGCTAGTCTCTCAAACGCAACAGCAGAAGTCGCACTGATTTGCAGTAAATACTCATTAGCGCAGGGGTCGGCAACCCGCGGCTCCGGAGCCGCATGCGGCTCTTTCATCCTTATATATAAGATGTCCTTATATATAACATGTCCGGAGTTGGAAGCTTATTGTGATCTTGAAATATTAAAATACAATATATTTACAATATGTTTTCTTATTTTTCGTTGATCAAAATAAGCGTCACACTCGCGGAACAATGTTAAAAACAAATACTACTCACGCCTCACAGACACAGACACAGCTCACAGTCCTGCGTAAAGACACAGCCCTGATTTTCAGACGCTGTGCGCACAGGGGTCAGCAGCAGGTGGATCATCTCCGATGTAAAACTGTCGCCCGTCACTCATGACGCGCTAATAAGCTTGTCCGTAGATGTATAATGAAAATCCTGAGAGGAAATCGCCACAGAAATCTATTTGATGTAGTAACAAGCACTGGTCCCTCCAAACTGCGCGCGTGCGCAATTGCGCACTGCTGATACGGTCTCCGCGCACAGAAAATCTGTGCTGAGCACAAAAAAATCGAGCCGGAGTTGAAACTAAAATAAACACACAACAATTCATTCTGCGCTATTTTTCAGTGTGAGTCAGTGAGTGTGACCGGTGACGAGCAGCTCCAGACAATTATGTGATTCACATACGTATTTGCGCATCTTATCAACGTCATTGACAGGCGTCCTCGTGTCCCGCTCCCAGTGTTTAGGGTTAGGCGATGTTTAGCCGATGTGACCGATGTGGAGTGAAGACTCGCTAATGATTCTAAGTGTTTAACCCCTTAACGTTCCGACGGCCCGCCCTCGGGCAAAGATCCGCGCGTAAAATTACGCGCGCGTAATTGCGTAATTTTACGCACTGTTTTGTAGTAGTTTTGCGTTTTAAACATGACGAAACGGACAAAAGAAAGGAAGTACACTGTGGATGTTTGTACAAGTTAAACTAGAGGCACCTCGG